>NC_025993.2:154463033-154763033 GCF_000442705.2 Elaeis guineensis | reverse complement strand
AATATTACATATTATTATTTAATGTCTGTATCTTCATCAGGAAGATTATCAATATCTTCATCATCATAATCCACCAATGTATAATATTCTTCGTCATCATTAATGAAGTTGTTATCATTATCATAATCATCCTCTGATACGTTCAGATTTAATTCACTGACATTAATATTGTCAAGTTGCACATCATCCCAAATCAATGAAGATGTGCTTTCAATGTCGACACTGTACTGTCCCAAGTCATTTATATTTTATTTCTACTGAAAGAAATCCTCATCTGTTTCTATCTCAGAATGAACATGTATGTCATAAATACCCCTTGATACAATCTT
The DNA here is from genome assembly GCF_000442705.2 of Elaeis guineensis. Classification (NCBI taxonomy): domain Eukaryota; kingdom Viridiplantae; phylum Streptophyta; class Magnoliopsida; order Arecales; family Arecaceae; genus Elaeis; species Elaeis guineensis. Next base: position 154,762,704 of record NC_025993.2, on the reverse strand, counting down.
TTATACAACATGCCATTCATCCTTATATCTCGTATCCTTTAGGTATATTACCTGCTTTGCCAGACTAGCGAATATGACAGGATCAGATTGGTACCATATTCTCACAAAATTAACACTTGTGAAGTATGCATCTTTGTGAATACCAGTCTTATTATTGCTGATATCCCATCATTGGTATTTAAACAGATAAACAAATCATTTCAACCCATATCTTAACTGTATAATATCCGTTAGGATACTATAATATTAAATCTTATTATCTCCATCTGTTTTCAGCATCAAAATTCTACTATTTTGAGTCCACCTCTATATATCAAGATCTCTTGTATGAAATTTCATGCCACCAACAATACATGAGCTATAACATGAAATCCTAGGATTGAGGTGGCATGCCAAATCATATAGTTCTTCGGTTGCACCATCTTCTTTATTATGATATATTAACATCATCTACAACAACATACGTATAAGTTACGATAAATCATCTGTATACATTATATGTAATAAAAAATTAAATAAAATTGCTATAGTGGTACACATTTTTTGAATCAAGTTGCGAACTCCTTTCGATGTCGTCTTTCGATATCTATATTATTTAAAGTCTTCTCAATAAAACCTTCAACTTTTATCCCAATGAAAATAAATTTTTGATTATCTGAATGAAGACAGCTTTCTGCTAAAAAATTCTTTTTTATTCAAACTAGATCAATGGAAACCGATCAAATGAGGATGATAATAAATGGAATTCATGTTTGAACTAGATCAGTACCAAATGGATCAAAAGATAAACCTATCCAAACAAAGCTATGATGTCCGACCAAGCGAGGATAGTATTAGAAATTTCATCCAAATAAGGTCACGATACTCAACTAGAAAAAGTATGATATCTATCCAAATAAGGACAAGAAAAAATTAAACCTATGCAAATGACATTGAAAAAAGCCGAATTAAAGCTATAACGACCCTAGCCAAATCCAAACTCCTAGATGTGAGACATCTGATCTTTGGATTGGATCTCACAAATAAAAGATATGAGACATCCGATCTTCAAATTGGACCTCATAAATAAAAGATGTGAGACACTCACTTTTCAAATTGGACCTCACAAATGAAAGAAGTGAGATATCCGATCTTCAGATCGGACCTCATAAATAAAAGAAGTGAGATATCCAATCTCCAGATTAGATCACAGATAAAAGATGTGAGATATTCGATCTCCAGATTGGATCTTATGAATCTTCAGATGTGAGACAATCAATCACAGTGGGGCTCAAACCCACAATCTTTCGCTCCAGGGGCAAGCACCTTATCCATTAGGCCATGCGACCAAAGCAATCAAACTATGTTCTGCTACATTAGTTTAAAGTAATCAATGACTAAAGTCGTAGAAAAGTGTCACGGGTCAAGATTTTATAGATGAAAAGATCCAATCTGCCACTCCAAACTTAGATAAAGATGCTTCTAGAATCTTTATGATAAATTATAAGAGATTGATTTATCTCTAATCAGTTGATTTGATTCAGCTCACTTCAAAGATAAGCTTATATGTTAAACTTAGCTACCTCGACTTCATTATTAATTTGACTGAGGTTGATTAATATTTATTAATGCTTTAATTGCTTATCTAATCAAGGTTAGATTATGTATACTCTTACTCTAATCGAAGTCAAATAATGACCATCTATTGAGAATGACTTGAAAATGTTCGAGACATTAACGCCCAAATTGGGTTAATTAAGATCGATGCTATCTAGAGTAAAAAAAAACAATAAACTTGAAGAAGAGTTCATTTCATTAATGTTAAAAATACTTACAGAAGCCCACATCGGGCTAGTATAAAAGTTCAAAGAAAGAAAATTTTATTATAAGGATAATTCAGACCTTAGCCTGAGGAACATTTGCTAAAGGAGCTGGAGCATGACCCTCTTGGTCAATTCCATCGGAGTAACTTCAATGACAGGGACCTTAGCTGAACTGGTTGGGACTTCGGTCAGAGAAACTTCAGTAGGAGTGGCAGGTGGCACTATAGTGCGGGCCTCGGAGGTAGTTCCAGACGTCACTTCAGCTGCTGCATCTAGAGCTACCTCCATAGTGACCTTGCTGAGATCAAGGTCGGAAAAAAATTTTATAATTAAACTTCTACAGCTTAGGAAGTCATCATCAAAGACTCCCTCCGAAGCCTCTATCACTTTATCTTGAAAAGCATCTAAATTGTTGTAATCTTCAATGACTCTTGAAAGATGCTCCTTATCCTTATTAAGCTGCTTTTGATATAAAAAAAGAGCCACATCATATTTTTCGATCATCGATTCGGCCTCCTTCAATTTAGCCTCTAGCTCTGAAATCTTCTCAGTGTCTTTTTATAGCTTAATCTCCAGGTCATTGATCTGACGTTGGTTATCCAGAAACTACTTATTCTTCTCCTTTATAAAGTTTATTTTTTTCTGAAGCTGCTTCTTCAACCCCTCCACAAGTTCGCTCTCTTTGGTAGCCTTCTTCTCCACTGCTTTCTTGGCCTCTTTGACCATCTTTTTGGCCTCCTTCTCGACCTTGAGCTCCTCTTCTAGGAACTTTTTGTTCTCAAAAGACTATGTCAGGTGCTCATTAAGCAACTTGAAAAGCATGGCCGACTGTAGAGAAAAAAGAGAAAACATGGTTAGATCGTGAAGAGCCAATGTAGAAGAAAAGAAAAAGGAATAGAGAAGAATGACAACTTACGTCCATAATACTATTGAACCCAAAATTTATTATTTGCTCGATGACGAGGTTTCTCCTTTGAGCATCCAAGTCCTTCTAGGGCATCATGGTGCATAACAGGTCCCTATCGAGAGTCGATGTCTCCAGAAGTGATGCTTGGGCCAAATCAATCTTCTCCGATGAAGAAGATGGTGGGTTGACATCAGGAGTCTAGAATCTCGACTGTTGATCTATTGACTGAGCTGACTTCATCTATGTCAGAGGAGGTGCTAAAGAAGGACCTTGCCTTGGGCATGCAGACGCCTCCTTTGGTGGTGGACGGACCACCTCAGTAGATTGTCAATGTTGGCTTTTGTCACCGACGGCACGATGAAGATTGGAGCAGCATCTACATCTATTATGATAGCCCTGAGTGATGATCGAGAGGCAGTCGATTTGGAAGGAGCAGCAATCTCCTTACTCCTCTTTGAAGCAGGCTGATCAGTTGGATCTTGCTTCCTTTTTTTCACGTTAGCTAATCTTTTTGAATTGAACCTCATTATTGCTGCTACAAAAGGAGGAATATTGTTAAAAAAATAAAAAAAATAATAATAAAATAATAAAAAAGATGACGAAGTGAAAGTAATAAAGAAAAAAATTGACATCGGATTTATCTTGGAGAGAGATTTGACTGATGCCGGTGTCAAACAAAGACTAATCGGACACCAGTACGCTCAGCTTGGGTACCTTCATACCTGGTAGTCCCACAAAAGTCTCCTCATCCTTGGATAATATTTTATTATTTGAGTTTCATTTGGTTTCAGGTTTATGCCATTTACAGCTAAAATCCCATGGAATATTGGAAGAAACAAAGAAGAAATGATTTTTTCAGTTATAGATAGAAGAAGGAAGAGCAGGGCCAAATTTACATTTAGGCCGAGGTAAGAAATACCACTAGCTTTTTTCATAAGAGTGCTTCTTTAGGACGAACAACACCCTAAAATGAAAAATTCTATGCTCTATAATAAAAAATTTATAACAGATGATAAACACTATGATCATCCTAATGGCATTAGGAGTGACTTGAGTCAATGAAATCTATAAAAATCTAAGACATTACTGAAGAAAGGATGTAAGAAAAATTGAAGTCCAAACCAAAGTGCCTCATCATAGAATATGACACAACCTTCTGGAGGTTCAATGACCTGATCATCCCTATCTGGAGCTATCAATTGAAATTCTTCAAGAATTGAATATTTTTCTCTAAATTTCTGAAGATTGAGATCAATAAAAATAGATTGCTCAGTACTAGGACCGAAGTAATCTACAAATCCCTTTATGACAGACTTTGGATCTTTCTGACCTGAAATACTGACTTCAATCATTGCCTGAAGTGAAGTTTCCAATTCAATTTCAAGTAGCGGTTGGATTGACCAAAGTATACGATCGTTCTGACTCATCTCGCTATTATCAGGAGATATTTTTTGTTGAAAAGAAAGAGAAAATAGAAGTGAATGGAAAGATGAAAGTAAATAAAAAGAAAAAAAGGGAAAGAACTGTCCAAAAGAGAAAAATAGGGATTAGAGAGATGTAAAACCCTAAAATTGTACGAAAAAAAACCAAGAATGAAGAAATCTACCTAATAGATAGAGGAAGGATTCTGAAGAACTCTTTTTCGACTTCGATGGCCTCTTCCCCAGCTCTGGTGATGTCGAAAATTTTTTTTTCCGACTTTGAAGATGTTAAGAAAGCTCCGAGGAAGTTTCGACAGGGCTTCTGTACAGAAGAAACAGTAAAGTAACTTTCAAACAGAAGATAGGCCTATTTATAGAATTTGTTAATAGTCCAGATTAATTGATTATGCCATCAGATCAATGCCACTTGTCGATAATCCAACGATTTTGAAAAAAATCGATTCAACGCACTCTTTCTGATTAAGTCATATAGGATTAATTTGTAAAATAAATAGAATGACCAATGACGAGCGTAATATGTGGCACAAACATATTTGGATACAGCCATTCAGATAATAATGAATTTCTGATTCTCTAAACACTCATAATTACTGGATTCGATGGATCGTTTCTGAAAAATGACGTGTCACTTTGAATAATTAAAAAATTAATATTTTTAACCATCATTCAAATGGTGTATTTTTATTGACAGCATAAGTCAGATAAGATCTTCTGAATTGACTTTCTACATCCAATGTGAAGAATTAATTCCACTTTAGATATGGAAAGCAAGGGGTATCTATTGGTACATAAAAACCGACCTCATCATCAAGCCATGTGGCAACATCAGCATTTAGATTATTTGAATTATAAGTATACATCTCGATCGAGTCAAGAAGGTTGTGGATCGATCTATCCATCTGTGTTGATCTTCAGCTCATCATTTTGTCGATCTAACTTGACTTAAGTTGATTCTTGATTAAATACAACATTCAGCTCAGCCTATTACTAATTTGCAGTAAGGTGCATGCATTGATTCAATACCGATGTAACTTTGGAAGCATAGATGATTATCTCGCAGCTGGCATCCAGTTCAGCAGTAGCTATCTCTCAGTTACTTTACAGCTAATATTTATGTGGACAAACAATCCACGATTTTCATACAGCTAGCCTTTTTGTTATAAAAAACTAATAGCCTAATAAATTCTCTCCATTACTTAGTAGCTAAGTAACTTTTCTCTATATAAAAAGGGACAAGATATTCTCCGGAATGTAAGTCAGTACTTCTAGTGCTAAGACTTTGTTGAATCTTTTCAGCTCTCCCACTGAAGGGAACAAGAATCCTCACTCTACTCTTTCAAAATTCTCTCTCTCATTTTCTAGTTTTTTCATTTCTACTGCTGATTTTCAAAGCCCCAACTGATTTAATCATCAAAGAATTTTAATCCAAAGGGTACTCCATCGGATCCAGGATTTTTTTTGTATGATTTTTTATGGCTTCATCAAACTGCACTCAAAAATACTTCAGCTCGATCTAAAACCGACCTCACCATCTATCTCCGAAGCCTTACGATATCATCCTCCTTGTAAAACTCTTTGGATATCTCTTTCTTCACCGTCGAAATCCATTGCCTAATCAATAGCTGAAATTGGTCTCAAACTTCCCCCAAATCCCAGCCTCATCGTTGTCTCTCCCTGGTCCCTCTTCTTTCTCATGATAGCTCAGATCCTCTCGTTATCCCGAATCTAAGGCATCCAAACCCTAATCTAAGATGCATTTATTGCACCTCCCCCTCTGATGCTTGCCTTGTCAACCATTAGAACTACTCCCACCACTTGGAGAGGGCGTGGCTCATGGAGGTGGACATCGAGTCTAAATTTGATGAGGTTAAGGTCATAGATGTCTGCCACCAAGAGGACGTCATCCACACATTATCACCCATCAATGCACCCTTGATTGGCTCCCCTTTCTTATCGTCCTACTTCGTGGAAGTTAATGCCAGCCGGTCCCTCTTTTATTTCATTTATTCTATTTAAAAAAATTCTTAATGCATTAACTTCTTATCCACTAATATTTGTCAAAGAATATATCAATATAGAGAGCGTTCTTGATTTATTACTTTTTTTAATAATTTTTTGAAAAATAAAAAATATAATTATGATATCATAATGATATCTTGCTGATATCATCAACAGAACTGCTTCGAGCAACAGACCTGAGAATCGGACAATTTTATCGGTTTGCCGTTCGATCTGATTTCAAAAACATTGCTTTCAATTTATATATTTTCGTTGGATCCCGTGGAAGACGAGCTCCTTTTGGCTGGTCCCCCCCCCCGCGCTGCCTGAGACAACCGATGAAAAATGAAACGAGAGGAAGCGTTTCATCAGCGTCAGCATGAACAGAAGTCGGCAATGGAGCACAGCCTTCTCCCAGTCTTTTATCAGCGGTGCCGTATATTGCCCCGGGGCCAACAGTCACATGCCAAGCACTGTAGCGAAGAGCACGCCTTGTTCCCGCTGTCCGAACCGTGAATCCAGAATACTGGCCATGGCCATAGCATCCGACCAATCAAAGGAAAAGTGCAATGTGCGTATTCTAGTGGGTACGCCTTAAAATTGGGTTCTTCCTTGGACTTTCTAATGCCAAATGAGAACCTACCCCCCCTAAAAATAACACTTTAATCGTCCGTGAATCAGAAAGTACATTCAAATTACAGTCTTTTGGGTCTAATTTTGGGGTACGGGAGGTAAGCTTTTCACTGTGTCGCCTGGTGTGCATGGTTTGGTCTGTGACATGGAGTCCGCACTTCGAGCCGAGCGTGGAGCCATGCGGTCTGTGCTTGGCCCACAGCCGCACGGCACAGATTAAGAGGACTGAAAGAAACCAACCGCACTCCCACGGTTCTTGTAATAAAAGGCTGAGCGATGCTTCAAGCACACTGCTCAACATGTCCGAAAATTCTAATCAATGGGAACCTGCAATTGCACTCATTCTAAGGGATTCTTTCGGCTTATCTTGCTGATGAATTCCCTTGATCATCCATGCACTGTTGGCTTCTGGTGCTGTCTCATTTTCTTTGCAATCCTATTGTCGGATGCTCTTGTTATCTGTTACCAACGACTCTATGTTTAAGCTGCAAGGAACTCTGCCAACATCAATGCTCGTACCTCACTTGCTCTAATTTCTATAACCTATAATCTGAAGTGATGATCATCTCTATTTTTGGGTTGTTTACAGATCCTTTCATGTAACTTTTTATCTTCCTCTAAATCTTCACCTCCTGTAAATAGCTCCAGCTAATAACAAATGACGGGCAGCTGTTCCTTTTTACTGTCTCCCATCCCTTCAAAAAAAAAAAAAAAATCCCTTGATCATGAGTATTACCATAGATACGCTCTCTTCAAATAAAATAACATAGAAAAAAAAGGAGCAGTTATCGGAGTCTTGCTCACGGGTTTCTCCAAAATTTTCTGACAATTAAGAATTCTAAGGGTTTCTCTCCCAAAGGACGAGGACTGGTAGCACAAAATACAGCCAGAAGCCCAACTGTTCTGACACGACATAAAATTCAGCAGGATCATTCGATGTGACAGCTCTCAGATATCTAAATTTCTCGAAAGTACTTGTATAACTTACAGGATGCAAGCAGATCGTGGGGTGGGTAACGTGAGAATTTATATGAATATATATCTGTTCCCACAACAGTTATGTATTAGGTGGACTTTAGATATTTGTATCGGAACAAAGAACCCAAATCCCAACTCATCTTTTTGGATCAAATCTTAGGCTGTTATAAATTGCGTCAGAGCGAACGTGACCTACTGTTCCTATAGATTAGGGATCCCTACAGCATGGACTCATTCAGTTGTTTAGAAATTGATCATGATATTTGTGATTAAATTTTAAATTTTGATCCTTAACTTGATAGAGATGCTAAAACTTAAATAAAAGGATCATACGAGGGTTTAAATTTTGAATATATGTCTTGTCCAACATCAACCATGCACCAGACAGATCATGAATATTTCTGTATAGCGTTAAGAAATTCGAATAATACCCACCGTTAAACCCTTTTAGATAGGGCCCTAGTTTATTATAAAATTTGAGGATCACCGACCAAAATTCCCAGAGAAGGAAAGCATACATAGCATATCATGTACGTATTGCAACTGCAAGAGTGGCTTCACAGGTTTTATAGCAGCATGATTCCATACAATTTTGTAGCCCATTTCATCTTGGCAGAGAATGTTATTTTGCCTGTGATTTCATCGATGTAGTTTTAATCGAACTGTCAAAAAAGATGTACCTTTCATCTTTGTACATATTATAGACTTGTGCCGGACAGATTCCTACAGCAATGTCTGATGCCGTTAATTTGTTTCAAGTTCATAAATGTAGATGGCATCGAGCCGTTATTTTGGTTCAAGTTCATTGCTTGCATCAAAGCTCGGTTGCTTCCACCAGTGGACAGCTTCAGGAGGACTGCGCACTGACTGCTGGTGAGAGTTAACCGACTGACTCGGGACCAAGCTTTGTTGTGCAATTTTTATTTGCAATTGTTGCAACGTAGACTGTCCAAATGGTCTTGAAGACATTGGGCCTGCAGGGTAGGTCGTGCTCGCTAAACTTGCGGAATATAAGTTTTGTTAGCTACTTAAGAAGCAGAAATACCAGCAGGTCTGACGTCTGTTTGAGTTGTATGGTCACTTTTCAGAATCAACATTGAGGGAGAAATGTAACAATCAGTTTTACAGAGCTGTTAAGACTTGATGGTCATTTGAAAGACTCGCTTTGAGTCCTGCAGCTGAGAGAAAATGCTTAATTACTTTGAGCTGAGGTTTTTTTCCTATTCCTCATGGAATTCGGGCTGGTTTACATCACCGCTATTTCTGGATAGTTATAATCCCATAATTTTGCTGGTTGTACCAGCTCAACCTATAAATCCCATAAAATTTTTAGCCCAATCATCCAAATAGGCCATAAATATTGTAGAAATCTTTAAAACCAAAAGATTCCACATTAAAGAATGTGGCTACTTCGCCAAATTTTAGTATTATACCATAACAAAATACAACTATGTAGATCAATTTGCAGATAAAGAAAATAAAAGGAAATACTCGATGATAGGCGAACCCACAATTATATGCAGGCATCTTAAAACATACTATAATAGTGCATGTGAAGAGCGAACCCACTCAGATAATGACATTCGTAGGGAGATAATACTGCACGGTTGCTTGCCGAGTTCATAAGAGAAATGACAAGTGCAGATAGATAAATAAACGTCTTCTGATAGCATGCAACAAGTTCAGCAGAAGTTTAAAGACAAAGGACAAACGCTAGTTCAGATATGAGCTCCTGTATTGTTAAGTTCCCTTGCTCCTGCCCTTTAAATTTACTCTGGCAAGGGGATGCTTCTCCAAGTGTGTTTTGATTATTTATGCAAAACATGAAATGACATTGTTCCTCGCTGGAGAGAAAAGTTATTCGATAAAGATCTGCTTATAGCATGCTAGAATCAATATTAGAGCTAAAAACAGGTCAGATATTTGCGTATCTGCTTCGGATCAAATTCGATAGGAGTTTTTGTATCCAATCGGATTCAGATTCAGATCTGAATATATACTTACAATTTTGCTGGATATCGGACAGATGCCATATTAAAAGCGTGTGTAGGATAGACAAGGATCCCAGGACGCAGCAGGATGAATGTTTGGGCGGCCTACGGAAAAAAGAAAAAAAGGATGGTTGATTTGTTGCTGATGAATGCAACTTCACATCACTCTTTTTTATGGAACCCTGCCACTGATGTAACGATCCACCGTCTAATAAATGGGGTCCGGCAGATCATTAAATGTACATTCTCTCATGGCAACCAACTGATCCTAATGCACAGTCTCTTTTTTCATTTTTTGATAACATAGAGAAAAGGAAAACAGATATAGCAAAGAAACATCAATGTGGTTTAAAGTAAAAAATCTTTCTAGCATCAGCTTTCAATAAGAAGGCAAAATTAGGATGAAGACTAGAGGCATCAGTAAGATATGAACATTGGTGCTAGTCCCAACTAATCAATCTATAGTAGAATTTGCTTGCCTAAACACACGAGTGCATAGTCTTCTGGAAAGTGGCGTTCTTTTGTTGTGCCACCTTGGAGATAGCAAGGGGGTCAGGCACAGATACAGTTCTAAGAATATCAATATCTATAATATTGTTACCCACAAAGGCAAGCTTTATGTCTGTCTAGGGGCACACAAGCATGCCCTTATGGACTTTGATCCAAACCCCAGGTTCCAAATTACAGAAACGAAGCCAATTGAACGGCCGGTGGTGCAATTTCATTCTCAATCTTACACACTAGAATCTTACAGGGAGATCTCTGCAAGTCCTGCTTCTCCGTAGGGATATTAAAGTGATAAGCGACATTGCCCTTTACAAGATAAGACTTCTCCAAGTAAACCTTGGGGGAGGCAGATCACATTGGTGAACACGTGTTCTTCTTAGGTGGATCGCAGTTTGCTGCACCATAATCTGCAGGTGAGCTGGCTGTCAAAAGGAACCGCATCTATTATATAAGGGACAATGATGAGTGTTTTTATGTTATTGACATGCCAGAAGGGATTATTTCAACTCATCAGCCATGTCCAGATCTTTGCAGCCTTATTCTACACCTTTCCAGATCGTCTCCACTTTGAATAAACAATTTTTTATGCTTGAATGATGAGTTATTTATTACCTTCATGTTGCATCATCTTTCTTTTGGGAGGGCTTTAATTTGTAAGAACCCCACTCTCAGCACTGCTATTACATCTAAACATTCTTATTCCTATTTTAATATTCAACCTATTCATTAAGTTTATACATTAAAGAGTTATATTTTATACTTAACTGCCTTTTGTTTATACATATCCGTACATGTCGTTATATTTTTGTGGCTAAAAAACAGATGTTAGCCCTTCCTCAAATCTCAAGGAAGATGGAGGATTCCTCTTTCAATCAGTGGATCTCTTGTACAAGCATAAAGAGGCCCTTTCAGCCAATAGTGAAAAAAATACTTTAACCTGGATGATGGTGATAGAGGCCTTCTATGCATGAGACATTGCATAATTTTCACAATCCGGTCATTCTGAATTTTGCTGCTCATCTTCACCGAAGGGCAAGTTGGTGGCTTCCTTCATATAGTTTACCGTGTTCTGAATCAATTTGTTTTATAATGGTTTTGATCATATATGCACTAAGGGTGGTTTTAGGAGTCATTGTTTCAACCAATGCCTATAGCACATAAGACATTCCGTCCATCATGCTCTTAGGTCTTGTGAATTTAAGCTAAACTAACAAACTATAGCCAAACTCCTTAAAGAACAGCCACTCTTCTCTTTACCCAAAAAAAAGGGGTGGGACAATGTTTTGCAACCAGTCGAGTCCCAGTGAAGTTCTTCCAATTCAAAAAATATGGTGTTCCCTTGCATAGTCCCAAGTGATCTGAGCAACTTGAACACAAAGACATCATGATATATGGCATTAATGACAAAACTGAAACAAAGTAAAGTTTCTTCTATCGGCAGCCATGTGAAGAATAAGATTTATTTCCAAATACTGTTCTTCTATGCCTCCACTCCAATGACAAGTCGACCAACATCAACACTGAGGTTTATTTATGAGAACCACAAACAAGCATCTATACGAGTAGAAACCCACGAATTGAGCTTAAAAGAAGACAGCATGAGATTTAACATCATGTACCTTAAGGTGGACTAGCTTCAGGAACCTGAAGACATGAATATGAGGTGGGCTTTCATGCCTGGGATTCAAGAAGAGGTTGTTTCCTGTGAGAAAAGAGACCAAAGTGCAAACAAAATGCGTTAGCTAGATAGTAACTACATGTAAACCATGTGTCACCCTTTACTCAAACATCAGTTTTTTGTTTTCATGACTTATTTTTGCACATACCAGATTGATAATACATTACAGATTATTTCTTTACTCACTTTCCAGGGTCAAAATACTGAGCTGGAGATAAAGGTTTGCGACCACCGAACCAGTCAATCAAAAATATATCCTCAATATCCAGTTTAAATATTTGGAAGTTGTGATCTTCTGGCCAATCTACATGCACCAATAGCAAAAATATGGTTAAGAAAGTTCAAGATGAATCTGTAACATTTTGAAATGATTTAAAAGGAAAATTGGCTGAACTTTACATGCTTACCCTTCATTTCTGCATGCTTAGAAAACAGTGCGAGTTGAGCAAATTCTGCTTCCATGGACTGGCTATCAACAAGCTTCAGCTGTCACATTAAAGTTAATTAAAAGTAATTATTTTATATCATACTAAGAGAACAAATACCAAATTTTTGTGGAAGCTCAGTTTGTAAGGTTATACTTAAGAATTGGTTCTCTCTAAAAGTCAACAAAAAAAAAAAAGAAAAAAAGAAACAGAAACAAATATCGTGCATGGAAGCAGTTTAGATAAAGCTCATTTTGCACAACTAGACCATGATAGAGTTTGTGCATTCATGTTCAATCATATATATGTCACAGAATGTCATCTAAGTTCATTTCTACGCTACAAGTAAACCAAGTATTTAGACCCTGGCCCGATCGTATGATGCTCCATTTAGTCTGGTGTATGAAAGATTGATAGCAGACAAGTGCAGCATGTGATTCAGTTTGTGATGACTCCAATGATGAGGATAGCAGGCATTACTTGATGGGGAACAATCAAATGCTCATCTGCCATACATATGTTGCAAGGAAAAGGGAGAAGTTTTTCTCCTGAAGTAGCAGTCACGTCATCCACTAGCAAGTATGCTAGCAATTACTGTTTTACCGTTGGCATTCCCTTTATTTTCACCCAATGAACAACAATGGCCCTGAACATCATCCTGGTGAACCAATCTCCAAATTCCATAGGAAAAATGGCTCAGTCCTCCAGCTCTAAGTGTGTGGCTAACCTGGATATTCAGTTCATAACCAACAAAGCTCAAAACTTCGAATTGTAATGGTGCTGGTTTGTCATATCACATTGCAATCTATGATCATGAAACATGATTTGTCATTTCATATTGCAAAACAATGAACATGAGATATGGTTTGAAGTGTTTTGTCACAATGGTTTGGAGTTGCCTAATAGCTATAGTAACCGTACATTTATAGAGGCACAGATAGAAATCTTGTGAAGCCTAAATTTCCAAACTATGAAAACTTGCTCTTGGGCCCATGAATGCTAACAATGTCCGCCATGCGGCTCCAATGAAATGTGCGTGTCTGAACTGTGACATATGAATAACAGCTAAATGGACATGTTTCTAGCAGCCAAATTATCAAAACCCCTCATCAGATATCTTTGAGTCACAATATACTTCTTTTCCAATCAAATCCTTTCGAATTGACAAGATTAAGTTCATTGTAGTAAAATATTTTACAACTATCACTTGAATCTGGTTCTTCAGAACATGTAAATTCCTCTGTGCTACCAAGAAAAGCAAAACACATGTTGGCCCGAACAGACCAAATATTATTTCATGATTGCAAATTGGCAGCTTATAACTTTTCATTCCCCAAGACAGCACTGTCTAGAAGAAGTTCATGGAATAGGAATAACTACTCAAAAATCTATAGCGCTGCTTCAAACCCCTTGAAGAACCAAATCCACCTGTTCAATCTTTTTACCAACCTATGGTACTTAAGAAGTCCATCAATTCTCTCTGTCTGCCCTTCATCCGAACCAAAACCTCAGAGGAAGATCTAAAACTTTGACCACTATACCACAGTGGGGAAAATTGTTCTACGATGTATTATCTCAAAGCCAATGGTGCCCCTAGTACCGGTGGAAAATAGAGGCTTATAACCAATTTCTTTATCCATATATTCTTTTTCAAGCACTAGTAACTAATTGATACACTTGTTTCCCGGGCCTCATCTATTATCACAAGACCATTTTTTATCTTCTGCATCCAGTGCAGTCTCCTCAACCCTAAAAATACCAACTACCAAACTTAGCAAAATCTTCTCTCACTGGCATTCCATACCATGCTCGGAGAAAAGGCAAGCAGTGTGCACAAAAGACTGGTACATAAAGTCACAACAACTAGCATCTGATTTTAAAAGATCTATATTGACTATATGAGCATGAATTATTCCATTTACTTCCTCACTATGTTAAGGCAATCTAGAAACATAGAAACATAAAGTTCTCAAAGATCCAAAGGTAGATACTGAATGCCATTTACCACTGATACAAAGCAGTCAGCAACAGAATCTGGATGAATTACAGAAATAAAAAATTGTACTAAAAAATGGACATGACTATACACTAGACAATAAATACTACAAATAGATAGTGGCAAGGCAACTGGTGGAACAGTTTACCAAAAGCGAAAAACTCTCATGATTGACGACTTTTCTTTACGTACCTTCCCTGTGAGTGTAAGTTTCGCACAAGTGGGATTCTCAGGATCAGTCTCACCACAAGTTCCGAGTGGAAACTCACTGAGTGTCAAAGATGACCTTTCATCCTTCAGTGCATCCCTTGCTGTTGGATCTAGTGTTGTCAAGTAGAAGTATGGGATGCCACGGCCATCACCAGGTGGTCCATCACTGAATGAAACAACATTTCTGCAAGGATAATACACCAGTTGCTTATCAGATAAACATAGAATTTAGCAGATCCAATTGTCAGTACTTATTCCAGTCCATCAAATCATTGCTTTTCTTTAGGAGAGTGGACAGATTACCCAAATGGAGCTCCCTCCAAATCACTTGAGATGGTGCTGCAGCAAAAGTAAAAAATAAATCAGTTTTTTTTTTTTTTTTTTTTAAATGTGTGTGCGGGCATGCAAAATCAATTTAGAATTGCATTCACAGACCCTCTCTTTTTTCTTTTTTTTTTTTTTTTGAGGGAGAAATCGCATCCAGAGACTTGAAAATGGCAAAAAACATGAATTGCAAAATGTCTGTTTTGGATGCACTGAAGAACAAAGATATTCTGTAGTTTTCCATATCATGCGAAAGTGCAGTACAGAGGATAGTTTATCTCCACTACAAAAGTCAATTAGATGACAAAAAATTATGGAACTTGAAATTTCTACCCTTGGGTCGAGATTTTTGTTTGATCAATTGATATAAGAGTTTGTAACAAGCAGTAGATTAAAGAGTCATCAACCATTAGTACAGAAATGGATGCTTTAAGACATTACACTTCTTCTCTGTTACTGTATCTTTAAATAAATCTAATTCCACTGAATGCTGAGTCCTCAACCCTTCAAGCTTTTCACTATGAAAAATCAAGAACAAATATATCACAGGACCATGTAACGCTATGAGTATTGCAGAAAATGCAATTCTTCATCCATCTCCCATTCAACACTAAACCAAAACAAAAATTTTATTGAATCAATAAGCACAAGGCTAAGAGATGAATATGGCAAAGTGCAGATCACCTAAAACCCATGTATGTTCCAAGTGAGACCGAAATTCTAATTAGTTTGTCATAAAGAAGATATCATCCACAAGGAGCAATCAAATATTTCACATCAATCCATCAAAATGGTTTCTAAATGGAAGGGTCGAAGGAAGGAAAGGGACCTGAGAACGCCCCAGGAGTTACGGGAGACCAGCCAGCGGGCGGTGGCGGCGGCATCGGCCGGATCGGGCTTGCGAAGGCGGAGGAGACGACCCCTCGCGGGGACAGAGGAGGATAGGAGGAGGAGGAGAAACAGATAGCATAGAAGGAGGATAAAGGAAAGGGAGGAGGAAGACATGGTTATGCCCTTCGCCCGCCGCCCGCCTTTCTTCTTCCTCCGATAGATTATTTGGATACGTTTATATAGAAAAAAAAATAAAAAAACTTAGATGAGGCTGAAAGTATTAAAGCGGGTCGCACTCCCGAAGCGACATGGGCTTTGATTTGGAGACCCGGCGCTGTTTCCCACCAATTCTTTATCTCTTGCCCGCTGTAATCCGGTTGTGGGTGAGGCGGAGAGCGAAGGAAAGGGACCCGCATCAACCGGTCCATGTCGAAGATGACGAGCGAAGAGTCTAAAATGGGCATCATGTTAAGTAATCAAGGCGGTCCAAATTTTATGCAGTTATATGGAAATAAAAATGATATGGATAATGTTCATATAATTTATTTTAAAATTTAAATTAATTTAAATATAAATAAAAATTTAAAAATTAAATTAATATTTTTATTTATATTTATATTTATTAAAATAAAATAAATATAGATATGGATAGACGACTATCCGATCTATATCCAAATATCAGAATCTATCTATAATTTTAAAAAAATATATAATTATATAAATATATTATTAAATTATTTTATTATTTTTTTAATAATATTTTTAATTCTATAGTTATAAAATTTAATTATCTAATTTATATCTATAATAATATTCATATTTTTGATATCCAAATTATATCCTCATCCATTTAAAATGAATATAATATAATTTTTTATATTTAAATAATATCTATATTTATACTTATATTTATCATATAAGATAAATATGAATATGAATATGCTAGTTATATGATGAGTATGACTGGATGAGATAATGCACCACAGCTGGTTTGCATGCTCTACTATGCAACTGCCTTTTGGGCTTGAGCTATCGGATAGACCCTAATGGCCGACTTAACGTACATCGTAGCCCATCGGCATATCAAGGACCATAGGAGTTTATAACTTTGGAAAATTCTTTGTGCACCACAAGTAGTGTAAAAAATCCGATGTCGAGCGCACCATTTTATGTGATTGGTCTATATAGCCATTTCTTTCCAACATATATTTAATACCTGTAGTTTTTCTTTTTTATTTAAAAATTTTGAATGACAAAAATACTCCTATTTTTTAAAAAAAATTATGACATCTTATGTCCATATTATAATATCCTATTTATAGAAAGTCATAATTTTGACACAGGATGTTATAATATGCCACACGATATCATAATTTTTTTTCAAAGAGTATGAATATTTTCGTCATTCAAAATTTTTAAATGATAAAATAGAACTGTAAGCATTAAATGTGCATTGCGAAGTGGTTGAATAAAAATACTCCTATATTATGACATCTTGAATCATATTATAATATTCTGTATGCAAAAAATCATAATTTGACACAGGATGTCATAATTTTTTGAGTCATATATGACATCCTGAATGTAGAAAATCATAATATACCATAGAATGTCATATTTTTTTTAAAAAATAAAAATATTTTTATTATATAAATAAAAATATAAAATTATAAATATTAAATATATATTAAAAAATAATAATTATATGAATTAATTATATAAAATAATATGTTCCACACCAAATTGTTTACACCGTCTATGGTGCCAAGCTAGTTATAACGAAGGCATTTCTTAGTGCCAGTCTCAGGAGCATCCGAGTAGAGCTGAAGAAGAGGAGACCGGGGGTGGGGGAGTTTTATAACCAGGAATGAAGTTGGTCAAGATTGGTGGAGAGGCTACGCGAATCCTACGGCACCAAATGTAGGGAAGACTGATTGATGTCAGTTGCATAATTTTTGAGTTTTGGTCGATTATTTCTAATTGAAATATTTTGGTAATCATTAATATAAGCTTATAGGCTAATAGTAGAGATTTTTTGCCAATATGATAATAGAGATTTGTATACAGTATTATTATTTGATAGAGAGTTTTATGTGAAACATTTCATCATTGGCAGAAACCGTTATTAATATTTATATATCTTGGAGATTTTATGTAAAGTAGCTTAACATGGCAGTGTGCAACTAGTAGCATTTTACAAATAACATCTGTGGAAAATTGATGTTGTTAATTTTGATATGTGATTTTGTTCATCAATATGTAATATTTATATTCCTCCAATTGATACATCTTAGACAGAAGTGGAGCTAACGAGAGGAGACAAAAGGAGAGAGATTTTGTAATGGGAGACAAGATCACTGGGATGCATTTAAGATTGGAGGACCGGGGTACATGCCCTGTAATGCCAAACTTATAGGAGAGCAGACATCATACTTTTGAGATTGATACTCTAACCATTTGATTATATAAGTCTTGGTTTTTGATCAGTTATTTATAACTCGGAGTAGTTTTGACAATGATTAGCATAAAGCTTGCAAGCTGGCATTCGAAATTTTTATATGATATTATTATTTTATAAGAAATTTTATTTAAAATTCTCAGGTCAAGTCATTGTAACAGAAATTGATATGTAATATTTATATAGTCTGGGGTTTTATGTAAAATAGTTAAAGACAGCTTTAAGGTTGCATTTGGTACATCGTCAGGTAAATTTGAAAGATAATATGAATTATTTTTAAAATCAATTATTATTTTAAATTATTAATAATATTAATTATTGTATTTGATACATTAAGGTAATATTACAGTAAAATTATTATAAATATTAATTGATATATTTGATATGATAATTAGATTACCGATAATGTGAAATCAAAATTTCAAAATGCCCCAATAATTTTATCTTTGTGCTCTTCTTTTTTTCTGATAAGAAATAATAGGAGTGGTATGGATGTGGTGATGGCGTGAAAAAGTGAGGTGTGGGAAACCATGGACATTGAAGTGGGGTGGGGAGAGGCGGATGCATGCGGAACCATGAGGGTGGTGGGGATGAGCGCAGAGCAGCCACGGAGGGATGAGGGTGGAGGAGCTATGGGTAGGCAGAGGGAGATAGAGGAGTCGCATATAGGGGGTGCACGCGGAGGGGGGTGGAGGAGAGGGGGAGGGTTAGACAATGGACTTTGTGTGATTTTTTTGAGGAGTAATTTTATTCAAAATTTTTATTATAACATTACTAAAGAAGTGGTAATATGGATAGCCACTCCTTTCCAAGATAATCTAGATTGCCTCATAGGAGATAATCTAGATTGTCAAGATAATCTAAATTACCATCTAAAAAGTATACCAAACACAATAATCCAATGGACCAACTTTAAATTATCAGCAATCTGGATAGATAACTAGCTATCAAACACAATCTAAAAGTTTTACATTCAGGAGGATTTACTTGAGCAAAAATGAGTCTTTATAAGATAATTATCACTTCTTACGGATCTAAATCTACATGATATATCGATGACTATATACACATATGTATATATAGTTTGTATCTGTTAAAGCCATGGAAAAAATGTCTAGAAATTTCAAAAGTAAGCCTTTCTTGCAATGGTGTGTGTATGTATGTATGTATGAATATGCATGTATATATATATATGTATATATATGTTTTTGAACATATGTATATATATATATTGTATATATATGTGTGTATGCACATCCATGTATGTATACATGTATAGTTTGTATCCAGTAGAGATATGAAAAAAAGTCTAGAAAAAATTCAAAATTGAGCATTTTTTTGGTAACGATAATGATGATGATAAGAATGGTCCGAATGGTCCAAATTTTCTTAAATGAAATATAGAGTAAATTTTTTTATTTAAAAGATCTCTTGATCGCATTCATCTTGTGTACTAAAAAGCTAAAGCCCTGCACACCATGAAGAAAAGAAAGAAAAGAACATGGAAAATGTATAGTCATGGCTTTGTTAGGATGGCCAGCTACCCCCAAAGTCTTGCTTTACTCTCCTTCTCCACCCTTCTTCTCGTACCTTATATCTTTTGATAGTTAATAATATCATTTTTTTTTCAAAATCAGACAAAGTGTAAGGATTCGTACGGACGTGTATTTAGTCCGTATTCATTAGAAATATCTTTGGTACTTATATATGACCAAAGAATCAAAAAAATACCTTTCAGTTAGTCTTTTTGGATGAGTTCTTGGATTGTTATAAATGATATCAGAGCCGACCTAACACATAACTTATGTGGACTAAGGAATACTGCAACATAGGTTCATTGGAGTTGACTATGGGTCGATCGTAGCATTTATGAATAGATGCATGGATTTAGATCCTGAGCATGGTGAGGGCACCAAAGTTTAAATAGAGAGAATATGTGAGGACTCATATGAGCGTGTATTTAATTGTACATCCCTATATGGACTAGGAAATACTGTAGCATAGATTCATTAGAGCTGATTACGGATCTATTGTGGTGTTTATGAATAGATGCATGGATTTGGAACCTTAGCTTGACGAGGACACTATAGTTTAAATGGAGAGAGTATACAAGGATCCATGCGAACACATATTTAGTCTCATATTAGTTATTCGTTGAAAAGATCTTGAGTAATTATGCGAGGTATGGGCTTAGATTTTAGAAAACAATAGCTTATGGATTCGAGAAACAAAAATCTTCCAACCATACAAAGAATACGCTCAAATCTAAATTTGATCACACTCGAGGTTGGATGGACTTCAAAACTAATTTTCTTTTACTAACTTATTGCATAAGCCAGAATCACGCACACACACACAAATATATATATATATATATATATATATATATATATATATATATATATATATATATATATATATATTAAAATGGAGCAACTGCGGTGATTAGCCTTCGTTTGACATATGGTTGGGCCTTTTGGGTGCCACATGTCCAAAAAAACCGCATGGAGAGGGAAAGAAAATTTGGAGGTTCGAATTGGGGAGGATGAAGCGGTCATGGAGGTCGAGGATGTCGTCGGCGAGGGGGAAGAATTCACAGATGAAGACCTCCAACCTGCATCCGACAGTCACCCAAGGCTCGCCGATGGCGAGCTTCCCCTCCAGCAACCATCCCATCCTGAATAATAAAAAAATAAAAAATAAAAAAGATGAGAGGAAGGATCCGTCGAATCTAGGTAAATTGATGGTCTTCCCTCTTGATCGTCGAAGAATATATGCCGGAGCCTTGGACAGATGGTGGTGGTCCGCTGATTCAGATTTTTTTCGATGGTCGTCGATCGTATGTTTGGGAGAAGGAGCCACAGTTTAACATCTTCCTCAACCGATCTCCTAACGATTGATAGATCACAAACATATCCACCGAAAAATCAGTTGAGAGCCTCGGTAAGAGAGCGGTGTTCCATCGATTGCATATTTCCGACAGCTGCCAGCTGAGATGCGGTGGAGTGAAACGACATTTTGGACGGCCTTCTTCAACTGATCTCTCAAGACCGACAGTCGTCGAGATGCCAACAGTCGGAAGAAGGCCGTCGGTGGTTAGGAAGGCCCGATGACCCACCGATGGAGGTTAATCGAGAGTTTGATGGTGGCCATGGGGGGTTATGGGTGGTGATCGGGAAAGAAAGAAGGGAAGAGGAGAAGGGTCTAATGGATTTGGATTTTTGGGTTCACACTCGAAACTCAAAATCTAGTTGACCCATTTACTTTAAAAAGGGATGGATTCGAATTTTTGGATTTTAAAAATTTAGATCCATTAATCTATCAGTCCATTAATAATTGATTTGATCAGACCACATTGAGTTGGTTTGATTTGGTTTGGGGTTGTTTTGCCATTTAGCCCCTGATGAAGAATTCATTATATAATGATTTTTTTTCAATTGTTTTGCGAGCAGAGAGAGAGGCGATGGAGCTGTAGGGAAGAAAGGAGAAAAGAAAAAAATATTTTTTAAAATAAAATATAATATATAAAAATAATATTATATAATATCTTAACTATATTTTATAATAAAATATTATAAAAAAGTACTGTTGCAAAACTCTCTCTCTCTATTTATATATTGTATAAGAATAAAATATTATAAATAAAAATATTATTTTAAAATAATATATTTATTACATAAAAATATGTGTGGGGTTTATGTAATTGTGTATGCTAGGCATGTATGTACGTATGTATTTTTGATTAATGATTGGAAAAAATAATTATATATTTATTTAAATTTATTATTTAAAAAAATAATTATATATCGTACATCGCATTGGATTCTATGATAGTTTTATTTGATTCGGAGCTTCACAGCCTCAAACCTTCTTGTCCTCCAAATGGACCAGGATACGTCACTGAGACAGAGAAAATGTTACTTTGGGTCCCATAAGAAACCCATGATGTTCGGAGTCAAAGATCTATAATGTCAAACAATACCACAATCAATATTAGGGTTCAGATTAGTTCACTTGTGTTGCAGTCAATTTTCTCATCGTCTGATCACCGGAAACACACTTACAAAAAAAGTCCTCACTGACCAGAGATGCCTCTGACGGAGATCCTCTAACGGTCAAGTCAGAGGAGAGACTAGACAACAGTAGAAAGAACCAGAGACTCAGTTTGAGAAAGCTTAAGAGAGCTTGAGAAAGCTTGAAAAAGCTTACCAAAACTGTTGCCTTACCCTATTTTATAGTAGAATAAGGTATGGTCCCGCCATTAATGATGCAGACAACTGGAGAGTTGTCAAATCACCAGAGGCTGTCAAATCATCGTGGATTGTCAAGTTATTGGAATTAATCCATGTCCTTTGTAGGACAAGGCCCCAGGACGGTTGCACAGCACGTCCTTGATAGGACAACAGCCCATAGCGGTTGTACGGCGTTTGGACGGGCTGGCTGACTATATATCGGTATTCGACTGTCGGGACATCGGATGATGACTCGAAAACACCGTTGACTGATCTGGTGCCTTGTGGAAGTCGGACGTCAGCTGCCACCCCCGACAGTGAGTCAGTGATATGGGTTCGGCCATTCGGCTGATTGGAAACAGTATGGACCTGTTTGGCTGGCATACCTTTGGCCGGATATTGTCGGCAGTCATTGTTGGAGTCGTCTGTCCATCCGGTGGGTAGAGTCGGACGTCGATCGGATCGTTCCAAGGATAAGTCGGTATATAGGGGTCAGCTGGTATATCCCAACAGTTGCCCCCCCACTCCTGAGTCCGGTGTCGTGTTGGCCCGCGTTACCACATGGGTGACGACCTCGGACGAAAGGAATGATTTTTCATCATTTTATTTTTCTGACGACCGGTCCTTTACTTGCAGCTGATCTACAACATATCCGAGTTGGAGGCTGGGTATCGAAGGTTCGGCGACGTCCGAGCAGTCTGGAAGGATAGGGCCGAAACCGCCAAAGTCGAGAAGGCGACGCTGGTGGAACAGCTGAAGCTGTCGGCCGACCACGAGGCCAGGCTCGAGGAGGAGATTTCCCGACTCACCGACGGCCTGACTGCCTCGAAGGCCGAACTTCAGTCGGCCCGCGAGCAAGTCCATCGCAAGACCCGTTCTGTTTATCAGCTGCGGCGTGAGCGGGACGGCTGCATCGGTGAGCTCGAGGCCGAGCACGAACAACTTCGGGTTAGCCTGGAGAATCTGGCTAAGGCCGAGGAGAACCTGTCCTCTGCCCAAGCCGACGCCGACATAGCGAAGGCGGAGGCGGAGTCGGCTAAAGAGGTGCTGAGCCGGGTGGTGGAGGACTTTCGCGGCTCGGACGAGTACCGGGAGGAGCTTCTCGAGAGCGGCTTCGCCTCCTATCGAGTGGGGTACGAGGACGTCCGGGATGCAATTCAGAGTCTGCACCCGGAGCTCGACCTGAGCAGCGTCGTCCCTCTGGGGTCGGAGGATCAAGCCGCACAGGAGGAGGCCGACCCAATATCGGAGGATCCGATGGCTGCGGAGGAGGCCATCCCTGGGCTGGTGGAACGAGCTACCGAAGGTGAGGCGGCTCCAACCTCCGGTCCCACTCTGACCCGAGTGGGTACACCGATCGCTCTTGAACTCCTTCCAGTGTAGGAAATCGATTCCGATGAATAGTCAGAGTATCTGCTCCATTGTTTTCATTTTGTTTTTGTTTCGTCTTTGATACTTGTAATCGGACTTTGGCCCAATTTTATAAATCTAACTTCAACTAAATGAAATCGAAGACTTTTCAAATTTTTCCTTGCATGCGGTTCAAATTGTATGTCTCGCCGAGATATCCCCGAGTGTATAGGTCGTAGCTCCGACATACCTCGTTAGGATGTTTAGTAGGATCCAGTGTAGTTGATCAATGTAATCAGTGGCATGTGCCACGCCAAGGGCAGAGCAAGCCCCGATCGCAGGCCGGTGTCCTGACTATCGTACAGGTTGCATAAAATTCGATGGTCGAGAGTCGTCCCGACTGTAGGTCGAGCGTCCGTCGCTCGAACCTTAGTCGGGCATGCACGTCAGGTCGGGTGTCGGCCAATCCCCGAACGTAGCTTGTCGACACGATCATTTCGTAGAATCTGATAGTCGAGTAGTGTCCGACGTATTCGGATAGGATAACGATGACAAGTCGAATATCCATTGTCTAGCCCTTGGTCGGGCATGCACGTCGGGTCGGGTGTCGGCCAATCTCCGAACATAGCTTGTCGACACGATCATTCCGTAGAATCTGATAGTCGAGTAATGTTCGACGTATTCAGATAGGATAACGATGACAAGTAAAATATCCGTTGTCTGATCCTTGATCGGATGTGCACGTCGGATCGGGTGTTGGCCAATCTCCGAACATAGCTTATCGACACGATCATCCTGTAGAATCTGATAGTCTAGTAGTGTCCGACGTATTCGGATAGGATAACGATGACAAGCTAAATATCCATTGTCCGACCCTTGGTCGGGCGGGCACGTCGAGTTGGGTGTCGACCAATCTCCGAACGTAGCTTGTTGACACGATCATCCCGTAGAATCTGATAGTCGAGTAGTGTCCGACGTATTCTGATAGGATAACGATGACAAGTCGAATATCTATTGTCCGGCCCTTGGTCGGGCGTACATGTCGGATCGGGTGTCGGCCAATTTTCGAACGTAGCTTGTCGACACGATCATTCCGTAGAATCTGATAGTCGAGTAGTGTCCGACGTATTCGGATAGGATAATGATGATAAGTCGAATATCCATTGTCCAGCCCTTGGTCGGGCATGCACGTCGGGACGTATGATAAACGGTGGCAAGCCGAATATCCTTCGACCGATCGTGACCAAGTCGGTATATCATGAGTGTGACCGCGATCGTCTTGGCATTTTGCCCTTCTTAGTCGAAGCTAAGTCGGCAAGTTAGCCAGCCACGTTGATTGAGAGTCGATTGTGGAAGGAGCGCGGCTTCAACTTAGAGAGGTTTCATTGTCAGCGCTGGCCTTCCATTAGTGTAGATAGAATGGTTCTCATAAGAGTCCGATATGTCGTCGACGATCGGACCGTAGGTTTCCAACGAGATGTTGGGCCCAAGTCGGGACGTCGGTCGGGAAGGGGTCGAGTCGGTGGGTCCCTTCGACACTTTTCGAGATTCCTTCATTATATGAGGGCTTCTATTTCATCCTTGAGTTGGATGCATTGCTCGGTGTTGTGATTATGGCCCCGATGGAATCAGCAATATTTTTTCTCCGGTCGAGGCCCTTTGCCTTCAGAGGCGGGGGTCGTCGCAGATATTCCGCTCCTTCGATCTCCATCAGGATCTGCGCACGAGGAGCAGAGAGAGGGGTGTAGGATTCATACCTGCGATGCGTCGGTCTCGGACTCCGACGTCGGGACGATCTCGGGCTCCATCGTCAAGGCGAGATCTGTTTATCGATCGGGGGCCTACTGGGTTCAGCAGGAGCTCAATTTTTCTTTCGCTTCTCCTTCTGGCCCGTGCCCTCGGTCAGGCGCCGGTCAGAAGCTCCTTCATCCGCGCGCATGTATTTGTACGCGCACTCCAGCAATTCGGCGTACGTCCAGGGGAGGGTCTTGTCCAAGAAATATGTGAATCGGGATCCCCTTAGCCCCCTCTTCATGGTCGAGATAGCCATGTCTTAGTTGAGGTCTCGGACCTCAAGTGTGACCGCGTTGAATCGGGCCACAAAGTGTCGGAGTGTCTCATTTTCTCCTTGCTTAAGAGAAAAAGACTGTCCGAGGTTCGTGGCGGCTTCCGGCTGGTACTGAAATGGACCACGAAAGAATGCTCGAGCTGTCCGAAAGAGTGGATACCTCCTGAGCGGAGGTCGGAGTATCAGGTCCTGACAGCTTTACGAAGGCTGGTGGGGAAGTCGATGCAGAGGAGGGCATCAGTTGCCCTTTGAATTGTCATGAGAGCCTTGTAGCTCTCCAGATGGTCAACTAGATCAGTGGAGCCGTCATAAAGCTCCACATGAGGTATCTTGAACCGACTAGAGATCGGTTTGTCGAGGATAAATCGGGAGAGAGATTGGATAGTCCGAAAGTCGACGTCGTTTGAAGACTTCTAACCATCCGCCTGGAGCTGGATAAGCCGATGGTCGATTTTTTCAAACTTATGTTCGTAGTCGTCCAACCGTCGATGTTGAGAAACCCAAGGGGTCGAACCTTCCGACAAATTTGAGAGTGAGGCGGACGGCGTCTGCGGCCGTTTCTCCTTCCTCGCTCGCTCCAGCTGGGAAGGAGAGGGACGCTGAGACCGGTGGATGTCACGCTATGGCCGCCTCCCCCCTTCTCGGTGGGAGTGCTGAGATGGCTGCTCTTGAGGAGGAGATAGAAGTTGATGCGGGCGTCGGCGGCTGCTTCTGGATGGCATAGGATGCGCCGTCGGTTGTTCCGCCGGCGATTGCGGCAACTGGGTCAGTTGTTGTTGGAGGTTTTTGACCGCGACATCAGAATGGTCATTTGCCGCTCGATCACCGCGACTGTGCCTCCATGGTCACCACCGGGTGCGGAGAGCTGGGTTCCGCTATGGAGAGTAAAGGAGGGGCCTCTTCCCAGCGGAAAGAGTGTCTCGCCGATCTGGTAGCTCTCGATCGTTGAGCCCTGATTTTTATCATCTCGAGAGATTTTTCAAGCTCTGTGGAGCTCGCTATCTTACCTCCGTCGAACCCCTACCTAGCGCGCCAAAATCTGTTGCGGCCAATCCCCTCGTTGCCTGATCATCGGGAACGCACATCTGCAAGGAAAGTCCTCATTGATCAGAGATGCCTCTGGCGGAGACCCTCCGACGGTCAAATCAGAGAGGAGACTAGGCAATAGTGGAAAGAACCAGGGGCTCAGCTTGAGAAAACTTGAGAGAGTTTGAGAAAGCTTACCAAAACTGTTACCTTACCCCGTTTTATAGTAGAATGCGGTATGGTCTCGCCATTAATGGTGCAGACAACTGGGGAGTTGTCAAATCGTCGAGGACTGTCAAATCATGGTGGATTGTCAAGTCATTGGAATTAATCCATGTCCTTGGCAGGACAAGGTCCCAAGGCGGTCGCACAGCACGTCTTTGACAGGACAACAGCCCATAGCGGTTGTACGGCGTTTGGACGGGCTGGCCGACTATATATCGGTATTCGGCTGTCGGGACGTCGGATGATGACTCGAAAATACCGTCGGCTGATTTGGTGCCTTGTGGAAGTCGGACGTCGGCTGCCACCTTCGACGGTGAGTCGGTGATATGAGTTCGGTCATTCGGCCGATTGGAAACAGTATGGATCTGTTTGATCGGCATATCTTTGGTCGGATATTGTCGGCAATCATTGTCGGAGTCGTTTGTCCGTTTGGTGGGTAGAGTCGGACGTCGGTCGGTTCGTTCCGAAGATAAATCGGCATATAGGGGTCGGTATATCCCAACAACCTGTAATTTGATAGCAGCTCTTCTTGTTTCATTCATCACGGAAGAAGCAGGAAGGTTCGTGATCACCTTCCTGTCTCATTCCTGTAAATTGGTGACAGGATGCCATGCCTCATGTTTTGTGGGAAATGGCTTCTGGAGGGATAAATCAAAATTGCTTACTATCAAAGTAGAAGAAATTAATTAAAGATCTTTCTCTAAAATTCTCCCCTCCATTTTAGTTTAGATATAACAGAGTTTGTAATGGAAGACTAACTTTTCGAGACTATCCAGCCTTTGGCTTTTGCCAAGGAATTCACCAGGTCGAAGAAAGAAGTCTGCACAGATTGGCAGGGGTACAGTGGGGTCGAGCCGCTTCAGATAGTTTCAAGCATAGAGGAATATATGGTAAGCAGGTAGAACTGCTTTCCAGCTAATAAATTAAACCTACAGACAAGCCACCATCTGGACTCTCTTTAACTGATAAGTCCAAACTGGCTCCAGTTCATGGCAAGATTTTCCCACCCCAATTTACAACTCAAAGTTGAACACCAGCTTGTTAGGGACCAAAAGCTTCCACACCTTTATATCACAGTCCATACCCCCACTAACAACCAGATATGAACCACCGCTCCCACAACAGCCCTCAATATGGCTATCAAACCCCACCATTGCCAGGCTTTTGATGGGTCCTCCGTGCCCTTCCAACGCAACCAAACATGAGTACCGCTTATCCCCTCCTCTCCTCCACACCCTCACTGTTCCATCCGCCGATCCACTGCACACCAAGTCCGCCGTCGCCGCCAAGCTCAAGATCGCCTTGGTGTGCCCTCCGAGTGCACCGGTCGCCGCCATGAGCCCGCCGCCTCCTTCCCAAACCACGACCGACCGATCACATGCCCCTGAGTACAAAACAGATCCGTCGGCGGTCAAAGCTAGCGCGTTCACCGCCGACTGATGCCGCTTCAATGCAGTCACCAGCGAATGCTTCCTGTCCTCGGGGCGCCGCTGCCATACCTTGATGGTGGTGTCGGCCGAGCCGGTGTAGACGTAGCCATCCGGCGACACGGCTATCGCATTGATCGCATCATGATGGGCACCGGCGACCGACTCCATGCACCTGAAGTCCGACGTGCGCCAGACTTTGAGGGTGCGGTCCCATGACACGGAGTAGAGGAGGGATCCATCGTGAGAGAGAGCAAGGCCGGAGATGGCGTCGACGTGGTGCACCCAGGTGCATCTCTTGTGTCGCCGGACTTGAACGTAGTTCTCGGGCAAGAGGAGGCTCAGGAAGCGGTCTTTGGGTGTTGGCAAGACTGCCCGGAGCTTGTAACGGTACTGGTGGTTCTCTTTGCGGTTAATCTGCCATACCCGGATCTTATGGTCTTGATGGGAGCTAAATAGATTGCCGCCGGAGATTACCAAGGATTTTACAGGACTTGTAGTGGTGGCGACGATGAAGCTTGAAGGAGTAATTTGGTGGGAGGGTGGGTCAGACGGGATGGAGGTCCATAGTCTGATGTTTTGATCGGAGGAGCCGCTGTAGAGGGAGTTTTTGTGGATAGTGAGGGCTGAGATGTAGGAGGAGTGGCCATTGAGGGTGGTTATGCATTGGTGGAGGGAGTGGGGTGGGAGTTGGTTGGCTTGGTTGGGAGGAGAGGATGTGCAACTTGAGACGAGCTGGCTGGAATCATGGTATTGTGTCATTTGGTGTTGTGAGGGTGATTCATTGTTTTTGTTTGCGTTGCAAGCTATGGAACAAGGTGGTGTCATGTCCATTAGAGAGAGAGAGAGAGGTGGGGAGGCAGATTGGGAAGGCTCATGGCTGATATAGTCAACTTATATAGGAAGGGTAAAAGGGGATGCTTTTTTTTTTTTTTTTCTTCTTTACTTTCACTGCTTTCACTGTTGCAACGCAAGCAGGGTTGGTGAGGCCAGACCTAGGCTGGAAATTTGTTGTCCCACCTGGCCGAAAGGAGAACAGTATGTCCGTGCCTATGTACGACTTCAAGGCACTAAGTTTTCTTCCGGGGAGGTTGTTTCTGAGTGGGGGACTGCGCGTAATCAGTATTCTGCTGGTTAATCGTAAAGGAGATTTTGTTGGCCGAAGCCTCACTGCACCAGCTTGCACATAGTTGCAAGAGCTATAGCCATCAATCACCAAGTGTCGCCTAAATTTCCAGAGGAAAATGTGGATGGTATTGTGAGCTTCTGCACTACCACATGTCAATAATCAAAGCTGATACATGTCTATCTGGCTTGTACATTATATACCTCGATTGCAAGTAGTCGCTTCTTATTTACATCATACTGTTGAACGAGATAAAAATTACTTAGGTCTTTGACACTGAGATCAATATAGTTATTTTGATGTTGAGGATACTTGCAGTTTCTCACTCCTCACCATCAAGTTTATGAGACACATGAGATCTAGGTACCTGCCTCTAAATAAGTATAGAAGTATCAGCATATAAATAATTATACGTACACTACGGAAGTTCATGAATCAAGCCTGCACCACCATCATGAATTTCTATTAATTGCACGTTAGAAGTACAAAATGGTCAACACATTCAAATTATACTCCATCAATAAAAAAAAGGGTTCAAACTATAGTTTTGTTATCCTCTATATTTTTAATGGACACAATAAGAGAACCCGTAATGCCTGATGCAATGCAGTATCATGCTGTTAAACCGAGTTTGATGAACAGTTCTTGCTTCTAAAACTTGTTCTAAGTTGACGGAACAGTTCTGCCATATCTAAAAGCTTTCTTAAGCTGTGGAAGATTTGATACCTGCTTGAGTTTGACCAACAGCTTACATCAAAGTAATTAACCTTCAATCAAAAAGTAGTAGATCGAATATCCTAGGTTGTAAGACATCAACCTTCAGATAATTCAAGCACTAATCGTTTCCTAAACATGGCTTCATCCAATGATTCGGCCACCGTAAAATGTGAATCTATTACTGTCCCTACCAACAACTTCGCTTTTGTGGGTGGGCGTCCATTTCGTGGTACCTACAGTCTGGCTTTTACTTTCACTATTTCCACTTTCCAGCATGCAGAATCTTCCATCCAACGGTGGTGGGGATCTGGTCAGACATCCCTTTTTCTAGATTTTTCCTGTGGAGACTTGATGGCGTCAAGTTGATGCAATGAGAGAGAGAAGACGAGAGAACGAATAGGATTAGACGCATAGCCCAAGTAATGTAACGTCGCCATGGACCATCTCAACAGTCTTTTGGGAGTCCATGGCGATCTACCAAGGAACGATCCGGTTCTGTAGCATGGTCTAGAATACTTGGGATAACAGCGACAGCCAACGGGAAACCTCTACCCCCGGATGGAGATATGCTTTCCAACAGAGAGTGTTACAGACTTCCAGACAAGGCACCCTTTCATGGTGTTATACAAACTCAGGTCCTGCGTGTGACCATACATCTACTAGCATTATAGGTTCTCTGCGAATCTTGGTGTGCGAGTCACCCAGTGCACTAGTTTTAATATGCAAGGAAATGGATAATGGGAATAATTTTTTTGAGAGGGATTTGCCACTGTGGTGGGTTGGATGCAGAGCCATGGATCTGCTTAGTATCCATTCATCCATGACATCCGGAGGATTGTAAGAGGACACATCTTTATGGATATCTGATATGTTTATCATCATCAGACGAACAATACTATGAATTGGATAGCTAAGTATATTGTCCAGCACTTAAGAGAGATTATTTGGACTAATATTTCTATTTTTTCTCTACCTTTTAAGGATACTTTTTTTTTTGATCATTTTAGTTGTATTTATACTCATGTTGTATGAGTCCTTGTCTTATTAAAAAAAAAAACAGAATGCATAATTTTTGCTGCACTGTTGATGGGATAGGATATCCCTTTTTTTTTTTGGATATATGATAGGAGGGATAAGTAAAGATATAAGTGAGTACATAGATATTCATGATTATTTGGATTTTATCATAAGGATAAAATTATTCTCTTCCATAGAATAATTCTGTTCCACTAATTTGGTGCAATAGAATTATCTGAATAAGTCCACTCTTTGAACTTATCTGGATAAGGTTATTCCAGGCCATTTGTGAGCATTTGGCAGAAAAATCACCCTCTTGGAGGATAATCTGCACTCATCCCCTTATCAAATGCAGTCTTGGAAGCCATGTACTTGCATTACCGATTAGCACCCTAACTATCTCTAAGATCCGTAGATGATATGTTGAGCTTGTGTTAGCCCCCAGCTAAACTTATCCCATCACTTAAAAAGCCCCAAAATATCATAAAACAGCAACTCTTATATAGCATAGGGTCATGATATAAAGAAGAACATTAGTGACACAAACGAGTCGAGTTGCTCGCAAGTTACTCAAACTTGATCCGACTCAGTTATTATCAAGCTCGAATAACTTAAATAATTTTTTGAATCAAACTCGGATAATAGAATATTCGACTCGAAAACTTATGAACCTACTCGAACATATGTATGTATGTGTGTGTGCATATATACATATGTATACATATATGTATACATATATGTATACATGTATACATATATGTATACATATATGTATACATGTATACATATATGTATACATATATGTATACATATATGTATATATATATATGTATACATATATATATATACATATATATATATTGTTGGTGCAAAAATCTGCCTGCGTCGGAGAAGCTGGAGTCGAGGGAGTCGCGGTCACCGCCGGAACCTGCAAAAGAAGTCTAAACCGGAGGTGGGGTTGCTCCGGCAAGACCCTCCGACGCTCAAGTCAGTTCTCTGCCTCAACAAGAATGGAGTGCTCGAACGAAAATTTTAGCAGAGTTTCTAGGTAAAAATGAGAGCTTAGAGAATAACGTATCTGAGGTCCCCCTTTTTATAGACGGAGGGTGCAACAGACTGATAGCGACGTTCGTAACCGTTCGGTAGTGGGCCGCCCATAGTCAGGAGGAATTTATTGCGAAGGGTAGTGCAGCGGAATCGTGGCTATCGCCGTAGCTCGCCACGTGGAATCAGTTGTGGGGAATGGAGCGGCGTCCGTTATCGTGACCCGTCAGGGAGTGGGGAGGGCTGCCCAGGGTCAAGCGGAGTTTGTTGCGAGGAGTAGTGGAGTAGACCTGTGGCTATCACCGAAGCGCGCCACGTGGAGTCTGCCGCAGGGAGTGGAGCGGCGTCCGTTGTCGCGACTTGCCAGAGGATGGAAGAATCGTGCGGTATCCATCGCAGGAAGTGGAGCAGGATCGTGGGCATCATAGCGGTCTGCCGGGAAGTAATGGAGTTGCGTAGGGTCCGCCGCAGGGAGTGGAGCGGTGTTATCTGTTAGTGTGGCCTACCAGGGGGTCCAGACTTGTCAGTCGAAGTTCGGTCAGAGTCGGAAGCGAGGTCCGACACCTGTAGGAGCTCAGACGAGGCCTTCCCGCAGTCGGGGTAGAAGGTGGAGTCCGGCTCTCGTGGGAGTTCGGACGAAGTCTCCTTGTAGCAGCAGTTAAAGTTGGGGATGGAGCCCGACGCCCGTAGGAGTCCGGACGGAGTCTTCCTTGCAGTTGAAGTTGGTGGTGGAGCACGGTTCCCGTAAGAGTCCGGGCGGAGTCTTCCTTGCGGTTGAGGTTAGGGACGGAGCCCGGCTCCCGTAGGAGTCCGGGCGGAGTCTGCTTGCGGTCGGAGTTGTGGGCGGAGTCCGGCTCCCGTGGGAGTTCGGACGAAGTCTCTCTGTAGCTGGTGAGATCAGGCTCCCGTAGGAGTCCGGTCAAAGTCTACCTGCAATTAAAGTCAGAGGCGAAGTCCGGCTCCCGTAGGAGTCCGGACGGAGCTTACCAGCAATTGAAGTTGGGGATAGAGCCCGACTCCCGTAGGAGTTCGGGCGGAGTCTTCCTTGCGGTTGAAGTTGGTGGCGGAGCCCGATTCCCGTAGGAGTCCGGACGGAGTCTTCCTTGCGGTTGAGGTTGGGGACGGAGCCCGGCTCCCGTAGGAGTCCGGGCGGAGTCTGCTTGCGGTTGGAGTTGTGGGCGGAGTCCGGCTCCCGTGGAAGTTTGGACGAAGTCTCTCTGTAGCTGGTGAGATCAGGCTCCCGTAGGAGTTCGGTCAAAGTCTACCTGCAATTAAAGTCAGAGGCGAAGTCCGGCTCCCGTAGGAGTCCGGACGGAGCTTACCAGCAATTGAAGTTGGGGATAGAGCCCGGCTCCCGTAGGAGTCCGGGCGGAGTCTTCCTTGCAGTTGAAGTTGGTGGCGGAGCCCGGTTCCCGTAGGAGTCCGAGCGGAGTCTTCCTTACGGTTGAGGTTGGGGACGGAGCCCGGCTCCCGTAGGAGTCCGGGCGGAGTCTGCTTGCGGTCGAAGTTGTGGGCGGAGTCCGGCTCCCGTGGGAGTTCGGACGAAGTCTCTCTGTAGCTGGTGAGATCAGGCTCCTGTAGGAGTCCGGTCAAAGTCTACCTGCAATTAAAGTCAGAGGCAAAGTTTGGCTCCCGTAGGAGTCCGGACGGAGCTTACCAGCAATTGAAGTTGGGGATAGAGCCCGGCTCCCGTAGGAGTCCGGGCGGAGTCTTCCTTGCGGTTGAAGTTGGTGGCGGAGCCCGATTCCCGTAGGAGTCCGGACGGAGTCTTCCTTGCGGTTGAGGTTGGGGACGGAGCCCAGCTCCCGTACGAGTCCGGGCGGAGTCTGCTTGCGGTTGGAGTTGTGGGCGGAGTCCGGCTCCCGTGAGAGTTCGGACGAAGTCTCTCTGTAGCTGGTGAGATCAGGCTCCCGTAGGAGTCCGGTCAAAATCTATCTGCAATTAAAGTCAGAGGCGAAGTCCGGCTCCCGTAGGAGTCCGAACGGAGCTTACCAGCAATTGAAGTTGGGGATAGAGCCCGGCTCCCGTAGGAGTTCGGGCGGAGTCTTCCTTGCGGTTGAAGTTGGTGGCGGAGCCCGATTCCCGTAGGAGTTCGGACGGAGTCTTCCTTGCAGTTGAGGTTGGGGACGGAGCCCGGCTCCCGTAGGAGTCCGGGTGGAGTCTGCTTGCGGTCGGAGTTGTGGGTGGAGTCCGGCTCCCGTGAGAGTTCGGATGAAGTCTCTCTGTAGCTGGTGAGATCAGGCTCCCATAGGAGTCCGGTCAAAGTCTACCTGCAATTAAAGTCAAAAGCGAAGTCCGGCTCCCGTAGGAATCCAGACGGAGCTTACCAGCAATTGAAGTTGAGGATAGAGCCCGGCTCCCGTAGGAGTCCGGACGGAGTCTTCCTTGCGGTTGAAGTTGGTGGCGGAGCCCGGTTCCCGTAGGAGTCCGGACGGAGTCTTCCTTGCAGTTGAGGTTGGGGACGGAGCCCGACTCCCGTAGGAGTCCGGGCAGAGTTTGCTTGCGATCGGAGTTGTGGGTGGAGTCCGGCTCCCGTGGGAGTTCGGACGAAGTCTCTCTGTAGCTGGTGAGATCAGGCTCCCGTAGGAGTCCGATCAAAGTCTACCTGCAATTAAAGTCAGAGGCGAAGTCCGGCTCCCGTAGGAGTCCGGACGGAGCTTACCAGCAATTGAAGTTGGGGACAGAGCCCGGCTCCCGTAGGAGTCCGGGCGGAGTCTTCCTTGCGGTTGAAGTTGGGGGGGGACTCGCGAGGGTTAATCCCATTGGGAACTTCGACTGAGGGTATTTTATACCCAACATATATATATATATATATATATATATATATATATATATATATATATATATATATATATATATATATATATATATATATATATATATATATATATATATATATATATATATACGCGCGCACACACGTATATATATATAGACACACGTGCGCGCGCATATATATATATATATATATATATATATATATATATATATATATATATATATATATATATATCATTAGTGTTGGTGCAAAAATCCATCTGCGTCGGAGAAGCTGGAGTCGAGGGAGTCACGGTCGCCGCCGGGACCTGCAAAAGAAGTCTAAACCGGAGTTGGGATTGCTCCGACAAGACCTTCCGACGCTCAAGTCAGTTCTCTGCCTCAACAAGAATGGAGTGCTCGAACAAAAATTTTAGTAGAATTTTGGGATAGAAATTAGAGCTTAGAGAGTAACGTATCTGGGCCCCCCCTCTTTTTATAAGTGGAGAGAGCAACGGATTGATAGCGACGTTGGTAACCGCCTAGTAGTGGGCCGCTCGGGGCCAGGAGAAATTTATTATGAAGAGTAATGAGGTGGAGTCGTGGCCATCATCGTGACCTGCCACGTGGAGTCTGTTGCGGAGAGTGGAGCGGCGTCCGTTGTCGTGACTCGCCAGGAAGTGATGGAGCCGTGCAGTATCCGTCGCAGGAAGTGGAGCAGAATCGTGGCCATTACTGCGGCCTACCGCATGGGGCCTGTTACGGGGAGTAATGGAGCCGCGCAGAATCCATCGCAGGAGGTGAAGCAGAGTCGTGACCGTTACTGTGGCCTGCCAAGGAGTCCAGACCTGTCGACCGAAGTTCGGTTGAAGTAACTGGCGAAGAGAGGTGGCTATCCATCTGAGAGGAGCTCGGATGCTGCTGGCGGACTGTCTACCGTTGGGTGCCTTGAGCGTTAGTACTATAGGCGGGGGCCATTTGCTGTAGGAGCCCAGTCAGAGGCTTTCTGTAGATGAAGTCCGGCTCCCGTAGGAGTCCGGATGAAGTCTTCCTGCAGTTGGAGTCGGGGACGAAGTCCGACTCCCGTAGGAGTCCGGACGAAGTCTGCCTGCAATTGAAGTCGGGGACGAAGTCTGGCTCTCGTAGAAGTCCGGATGAAGTCTACCTGCAATTGGAGTCGGGGACGAAGTCCGTCTCCCGTAGGAGCCCGGACGAAGTCTACCTGCAATTGAAGTCGGGGATGAAGTCCGGCTCCCGTAGGAGTCCAGACGAAGTCTGCCTGCAATTGGAATCGAGGATGAAGTCCGGCTCCCGTAGGAGTCCGGACGAAGTCTGCCTGCACTTGAAGTCGGGGACGAAGTCCGGCTCCTGTAGGAGTCCGGACGAAGTCTACCTGCAATTGAAGTCCGAGACGAAGTCCGGCTCCCGTGGGAGTCCGGACGAAGTCTGCCTGCAATTGGAGTCGGGGACGAAGTCCGGCTCCCGTAGGAGTCCGGACGAAGCCTACCTGCAATGAAAGTCGGGGACGAAGTCTGGCTCCCGTAGGAGTCCGGACAAAGTCTACCTGCAATTGAAGTCGGAGACGAAGTCCGGCTCCCGTAGGAGTCCGGACGAAGTCTACCTGCAATTGGAGTCGGGGACGAAGTCCGGCTCCCGTAGGAGTCCGGACGAAGTCTACCTGTGATTGGAGTCGGGGACGAAGTCCGGCTCCCGTTGGAGTCCGGACGAAGTCTACCTGCAATGAAAGTCGGGGACGAAGTCCGGCTCTCGTAGGAGTCCAGACGAAGTCTACCTGCAATTGAAGTTGGGGACGAAGTCTGACTCCCGTAGGAGTCCGGACGAAGTCTACCTGCAATTGGGGTCATGGACGAAGTCCGGCTCCCGTAGGAGTCCGGATGAAGTCTATCTGCAATTGGAGTCGGGGACGAAGTCCGGCTCCCGTAGGAGTCCGGACGAAGTCTATCTGCAATTGGAGTCGGGGACGAAGTCCGGCTCCCATGGGAGTCCGGACGAAGTCTGCCTGCAATTGGAGTCGGGGACAAAGTCCGGCTCCCGTAGGAGTCCGGACGAAGTCTACCTGCGATTGGAGTCGGAGACGAAGTCCGGCTCCCGTGGGAGTCCGGATGAAGTCTACCTGCAGCCGGGGTCGGGGATGAAGTCCGGCTCCCGTAGGAGTCTGGACGAAGTCTTCCTGCAGTCGTGAAGAATCTGGTCAATGCTGGTGGGGGGTTTATCCGTCGGTAGAACTCGGGAATGCTGCGGAGACTCGGCCGCAGGAGAGAAGACGCCGAAGGTCGGACGTTGGTAGAATCCCTGAATGGTCACCCCTGACACGAACTTCGACTGGGGGGGGATTTTATACCCAACACCAGTCCCCCTACTTCCGAGTTCGAGTTTCGAACGAATGAAGTACAGAAAAATTTTTACAGCCGAAGTCGTTTCATTGAATTCCGCACACGACCGCCCTCGAAAATCTTGGCATTCAATGCACGCGTGCTGGAGTCTTTTTCTGATTAAGGTGATCCGAAGAGTCCTTTCGGAATTCTCCCTGATGCGTAGTCCTAAGCACCACACCATAATGGTCCCGCTAGCAGCCAGCCCTACGTCACGGTGAGTGGGACACATGGCGGGCACTGGTGGACTTAGAGATATTCGCCACCATAACTGCGCCAGGCCCCGTCGCTTATTTAAGCCCCCCTTCCCTCCAGGGGCTTCACTTCGCCTGAGAGTTGACACCTTTCTTTTGCCTGAGAGTCTAGTCACTCCATCGGTGCCCTTTTTGACTCTAAGCACTCTTCGCCATCTCTACCGGCTCCCCGCCGCCTTCAGTCTTCCGAGCCCCTTCGAGGGGTTCTCCCGTCGGGGCTTCTGCCCCGAAGAACAACCTCGAGAGGATGCCACGGATCAAGAGGAGTATGAGGGGAAAAACAGCGGCCTGCGAATTCTCCGACGGTCGAACTATCACTGAGGGTTCCCACCACCTCAAAGGGGGCTCGAGGGAGAATTCCTTCAACAACAAGGATTTAATAACGGAAATAACCGGTGAGCGTGTTCCGCGCGAGAATTTCGGAGTAGTTGAACAGGGTGACACCGGTCAAGGGGGCAGAGTTGTCGTCACAAGCTGTGGCGGGATTCTTGACGTCGTCGGGGCCGAGGGACCAGAAGCGGTCGGTGCTGACGGTGGGGCAGTAGAACTTGTTGCGAGGACAGTGGAAGTAACGCATGCCGATCTTGCCGAAGTACCTAGGACGGTGGTTGTCGTGGAGCACACGGTGGTGGTGCATGCCTCCGGCGCCATCGCGGCCTCCAGGGTACTTCCGATTCTTCCCGATGCAGGTCGTCGTCGCTGCTGCTGTCGCCGTCGCTGCCCCATGAATTCTATCCCCCCTTTTCCCCCTAGGATTGGGGTTTCAACGATGGAGCGGAACGAGGCGGGGGGCGAGAGCTGAGGGATTTATCACACGCACTGAAAAATGCTACCGAGAAGGACAGAACCGGAAGGAGAAGTCGAATGCTTGAAGTGGTCCCCAACGTGTTCCTTTTGAGTCTTGTAACAATGTTCTTTTTCCTCGGCCCCCAGGGCCTTGTAACGTACACCTTGCTAATCAAGAATGAGAAGGAGATTTTGTTACTTCGTCCGCACTTTGCGTCGAATTACCGCCTGCCGAACTTCTTTCATTCACCATTGTTATTGTTGTATTCCCTTCTTTTTCTTTTTCCTCTTTTTTTTTTTTGACGTCATCCGAAGGTTACTGGTCGTTGCCGCGTCGGCTCGCTTTTCCAGTCATCCTTCTTCTTCAGCCTTAATAGCTCTGTAATGCATATTTAATAAATAACATGAGAAAGAAATTTTTCGCTACCTCTTTTACTCATGTGTTGAATTGTCGCTTGTCGAGCTTCTTTCGGCTTTTGCCTTGCTCGAAATCGATGCCGTTCGGAGGTACCCGATTGCCGTTGCATTGGCCCGTCCTTTCGTCCATGGCCGTAGATTTGTCCGGGGCCGCTCGGGTTTGACACCCCCTTTCAGAGTTCAAGCTCGGAGGTCCGAGCTTCTCGTCACCCTGACGAAGTCGTCTTATCTCGAACTTGTGTTGAGAGCTTTCTTGAAGGCCGGGGATTTTGATAAGAACCCCAATCCTTGCTGGGACGAGGTTCCCTGCATCTTTGATGCTGTTTGTTTTCCATTCGTCGCTGACGTAGTCCGTCGTTTTCCTTTTTAACTCCCCTCCCCTTTCTCCTTTTTCTTTTTCGAGTGAGGGTTTTCCCTCTGCTCTTGGTGGGGTCGCGGGAGCGCGAAGGGGCTGCTGAGAAGGTTCTCTTTTTCTGATCTGGTCTTGGATGACCGGACCTTAGTCGGCGCCAGGACGATGTTCTTCCCTTACTTCTGATGTAATCGATCCCAGTTCGTATTAGGACGAGGTTCTTCCCCTGCTCCTAATAGGACTGTGGGGGCACGTATGGGCGTTGTAGGGCCTCTCCCCCCATCCGATCTCAGAGTAATCGGGCCTTCGACTTTGCTCATGTTAGGGCGAGGTTCTCCTCCTGTCCCTAACATGGCTGTGGGGGCGCGTATGGGCGCTGTAGGACCTCTCCCCCCATCCGGTCTAAGGAGAATCGGGCCTTCGACTTTGCTCAAGTTAGGACGAGGTTCTCCTCATGTTCCTAACATGGCTGTGGGGGCACATACGGGCATTGTAGGGCCTCTCCTCCCATCCGATATAGAGAGAACCGGGCCTTCGACTTTGCTCATGTTAGGGTGAGGTTCTCCTCCTGTCCCTAACATGGCTGTGGGGGTGCGTATGGGCGCTGTAGGGCCTCTCCCCCCATCCGGTCTAAGGAGAACCGGGCCTTCGACTTTGCTCAAGTTAGGACGAGGTTATCCTCCTATCCCTAACATGGCTATGGGGGCACATACGGGCGTTGTAGGGCCTCTCCCCCCATCTGGTCTAGAGAGAACCGGGCCTTCGACTTTGCTCGAGTTAGGGCGAGGTTCTCCTCCTGTCCCTAACATGGCTGTGGGGGCACATATGGGTGTTGCAGGGCCTCTCCCCCCATCCGGTCTAGGGAGAACCGGGCCTTCGACTTTGCTCAAGTTAGGGCGAGGTCCTCCTCCAACTCCCGACGCGGTTTGTTTTGACTGTCCTATCGATATAGGCTCGCGCCAAAAGAGGAGACATGCGGATATAAAATTTTTATTTAAAATAAAGTTATCGGTAATACACTCGTAAGTTTTCAGAGCTCCATGGTCGCGGGAGGTCTGCTCCTCCGAGCTCCTTGAGGTAATAAGTTCCGGGCCGGACTACTTCTTTGACTTCGTATGGGCCTTCCCAATTTAGGGCGAGCTTCCCTCGATCCTGAGGTTGCGAGACAGCGGCTCGTCGAAGCACTAGATCTCCTGCTCTAAAGACATTATTCTTGACCCGGGAGTTGTAATAGCGGGCGACTTTCTGTCTGTAGGCTGCCATCCGAACTTGAGCTACCTCCCGCTTTTCTTCCAGCAAGTCGAGGTTGGCTTTAAGACCTTGCGAATTGTGATGCTCGTTGAATGCCACGACTCGTGCCGACGGGAGCTTGAGCTCGATTGGGATAACAGCCTCCGTTTCGAAGGCTAGAGCGAAGGGGGTCTCCCTCGTGGGCAGTCTTTGGGTAGTTCGGTACGCCCACAACACATGATAAAGTTCATCTGCCCAAGTTCCCTTCGTCTTTTCGAGCCTTGTCTTGATCCCTTGCAGCAGAGTTCTGTTGGTCACTTCGGCTTCGCCATTCGCCTGAGAATGGGCTACCGATGTGAAGTTGTGGGAGATGTTTAGGTCTTCACAAAATTCGACGAATCTCGCTCCCGCAAATTGCCGTCCGTTATCAGTAATTAGGGTTGTCGGCAGGCCGAACCTGCAAACGATTGACTTCCAGACGAAGTCTTGCACTTTAGCTTCTGTGATTTTCGCCAGCGGTTCGGCCTCGACCCACTTGGTGAAATAGTCAATCGCTACCAGGAGGAATTTCCTCTGCCCCGACGCCACGGGAAAGGATCCAAGGATATCCATCCCCCATTACGCAAACGGCCATGGGGCACTCAAGGGTGTAAGCTCGGTGGCGGGCTGTCTCTGGATGTTGGCATATCTCTGACATCGGTCGCACTTTCTGACGTATTCAATTGAGTCACGATGCATAGTCGGCCAGTAATATCTTTGGTGGAGCAACTTGTGGGACAAGGATCTAGTCCCCATATGGCTTCCGCAGATTCCTTCATGCACCTCCCACAAGGCGTAGTCAGCTTCCGAAGGCCGGAGACATTTTAAAAGGGACAAAGAGTATAATCTCTTGTACAACTTGTCCTCATAAAGGATGTATCGGGAGGCTTGATTTCTGAGCTTTCGAGTTTCTTTTGCATCATAAGGGAGAACCCCGTCTCTGAGATATGCTATCAGTGGGTCGATCCAACTGGGCTCGTGGTCAATTTCCATCATGGGCCGCGATTCTTCCGTACTCGGGCACTTCAGAACTTCAAAGAGAACATCCTTGGGCAATTCAGTCGGAGCCAGTGTAGCCAGCTTGGAGAGAAGATCGGCCCTGGTATTTTTCATCCTTGGAATCTGCCTGATGTTGAAGCTACTGAAGGCGGGGACGAGCTCCTTTACCTTTCCAAGATACTTAGCCATGCTGCCCTCCCGTGCTTCGTAGTTTCCGCTGACTTGTCCCTCTACCAGTTGGGAGTCGCTGTGAACTTGGAGCCGGTCCACTCCCAACTCTTTGACGATCTTCAATCCTGCGATCAGAGCTTCATATTCTGCTCCATTATTTGTTACGGGGAACTCGAAGCGCAGAGCGTACTCCACGACGATTCCCTCTGGACTGATCAAGATCTGATCCGTGCCTGCGCCCGACATGTTGGAAGACCCGTCCACGTAGAGGGCCTAAAAGCAACCAGGGGGGTCTGCTTCTTCTTCGGGGGAGTTCGATCGGGGCTCCAGGCCGTCCATTTCGCCCTGTTCAGATTCGACCTCCTCCGGGATAGTGCACTCCACTATAAAATCTGCCAATATCTGGGCTTTCACTGCTGGTCTAGGTCGATAGTTGATGTCGAATTCTGTGAGCTCGATCGCCCATTTCGCCATCCTCCAGGAGGCATCCGTCCGGTGCAGAATCGCCTTGATCGGTTGGTCGGTGAGCAACGTTACGGTGTGCCCTTGAAAGTAGGGTCGGAGCCTCCGGGCTGCGATCAACAGGGCGTAAGTTAGTTTCTCTAATTTAGTATACCTGATTTCGGCATCTCTCAGCGCGCGACTGACGTAGTAGATCGGCCGTTGGATTTTTGCTTCTTCCT
Organism: Elaeis guineensis; assembly: GCF_000442705.2. Taxonomy (NCBI): domain Eukaryota; kingdom Viridiplantae; phylum Streptophyta; class Magnoliopsida; order Arecales; family Arecaceae; genus Elaeis; species Elaeis guineensis. The sequence goes on along the minus strand of NC_025993.2, from coordinate 154,720,211 downwards.
TGACGAGAACTGCTGCGAGAGCCGTAGGGGAGACCGCCAGGTATAAGAACAGCTCCTCTCCAGGCTCGGGCTTCGCTAATAACGGAGGTGAGCCGAGGTAGCTCCTTAGTTCTTCGAACGCCTGTTGGCACTCAGTGGTCCAACAGAAGTCCTTCGGCCGCTTGAGGGTTTGGAAGAAGGGTAAGCACCGTTCGACCGACCTCGCAACGAAGCAATTCAGGGCTGCTACCCTCCCTGTAAGGCGCTGAACCTCTTTTATCGACTTCGGAGCGGCCATCTCCTGGATGGCGCAAATTTTCTCTGGATTGGCTTCAATTCCGTGCCCTGATACCATGAAGCCCAGAAACTTCTCCGAGGTCACTCCGAAAGCATATTTAGTCGGGTTCAGCTTCATCTTATATTTTCGGAGGGCGTCGAAGGTCTCCTCGAGGTCGGCGACGTGGTTCATGGAAGATTTGCTTTTCACGAGCATGTCGTCCACGTAGACCTCCATATTGTGGTCGATCTGCTCCTTGAAGATTTTGTTCATCAGCCGTTGGTAGGTTGCGCCTGCATTTTTGAGGCCGAAAGGCATGACCCTGTAACAGTAAAGACCACGGTTAGTAATGAAAGCAGTCTTTTCTTCGTCTTCCGGCGCCATCCTGATTTGATTATAGCCGGAGAATGCGTCCATAAAGGTGAGAAGCTCATGGCCGGAGGTTGCATCCACCAGTTGATCAATTCTGGACAGAGGGTAGCTGTCCTTCGGGCATGCTTTATTCAGCTTTTTGAAGTCTATACACATCCTCCACATGCCGTTTGCCTTTTTGACTAGGACGACGTTGGAAATCCAGTCAGGATAATTGACTTTTCTAATGAATCCGGCTTTCAGGAGTTTGTCCACTTCTTCGACCATCGCTTTCTGCCTCTCCGGTGCGTGACCTCGAATTTTTTCTTTCGTCGGTCGATGCTTTGGATCGACGGTCAAACGGTGCTCCATGACTTCCGTGTCAATCCCCGGCATGTCTGCTGGAACCCAAGCGAAGGCGTCCGCATTCTTTTGTAGAAAATCGATGAGTTGCGTCCGCACCTTTTCCCCCAGGTTAGAGCCGATCTTCACCACATGCTCCGCATTCCCGTCGTTCAAAGGGATCGAAACCAGATCTTCGATTGGGTCGCCCCTCTCCTCAGCGAGGTCGTCGCGGGCGTCCAGCCCATCAACTGGATAAAGGTCGGATTGGTCACTTCTTTGCAAGGCTATGTTATAGCAGTGTCTGGCCAGGGCTTGGTCTCCCCTGACTTCTCCAACCCCCTGGTTGGTAGGGAATTTCAATTTCAAATGATAGGTTGACATGATGGCTCGGAGAGCGTTGAGGCCAGATCGGCCGAGGATTGCATTGTAGGCTGACGGCGCCTTCACCACCATGAAATTCATCAGAGCCCTGGATTGTCTTGGATATCGATCCGCAGCTACAGTCAAAGTTATTACTCCCTCCACCGGAACGGCATCGCCGGTAAACCCTACCAGAGGAGAGCTAATCGGCCCCAAATGACCGTCAAGGATGGACATTCTTGAGAAGGCATCGTAGAATAAAATGTCGGTCGAACTTCCATTGTCGACAAGAATGCGGCGGACATCGTAATTAGCTATATTCAAAGAAACTACAACTACGTCGTTATGAGAAAATTGAACTCCCTGAGCATCTTCTTCAGTGAAAGTTATGGATTCCTCGATCTTTTGCCGCTTGGGAGGTCCGGCCAATACGCCGATTGCTCCCTGCCAGGATTCTTCCGAGATGGTATTGGCGAAATCCGTCGGAGGTCGATTACCTGACCGCTCCATGCCGGCGGCCGTTGTCGTAGGAGGAGGAGCCTGAGAAACTGGAGGCAAGGCCGAAGCCTGAGATCTGACTGCGGAGGCCATGGGTCGCCGTGCGGATGCTTTGCGGGGAGGCATCGGGCGAAGATCTAGTGGGGGAAGGAGGAGAGGATGTCAGAAAAGATGACCGGAGGCGGTCCCGTTGAGCGCTCCTTTAAGAACAAGGGTACTGCGAAGATACAGACCCTTCCTCTAGCGTCAATCCTGTTGGTGCGAAAATCCGCCTGCGTCGGAGAAGCTAGAGTCGAGGGTGTCGCGATCGCCGTCGGGACCTGCAAAAAAAGTTTAAACCGGAGTTAGGGTTGCTCCGACAAGACCCTCCGATGCTCAAGTCAGTTCTCTACCTCAACAAGAATGGAGTGCTCGAACGAAAATTTTAGCAGAGTTTTGGGATAAAAATTAGAGCTTAGAGAATAACGTATCTGAGTCCCCCCTTTTTATAGGCGGAGGGAGCAACGGATTGATAGCGACGTTGGTAACCGCCTAGTAGTGGGCCGCTCGGGGCCAGGAAGAATTTATTATGAAGAGTAATGGGGTGGAGTCGTGGCCATCACCGTGACCTGCCACGTGGAGTCTGTTGCGGAGAGTGGAGCGGCGTCCGTTGTCGTGACTCGCCAGGAAGTGATGGAGCCGCGCAGTATCCGTCGCAGGAAGTGGAGCAGAATCGTGGCCATTACTGCGGCCTGCCGCGTGGGGCCTGTTACGGGGAGTGATGGAGCCGCGCAGAATCCGTCGCAGGAGGTGGAGCAGAGTCGTGGCCGTTACTGTGGCCTGCCAAGGAGTCCAGGCCTGTCGACCGAAGTTCGATTGAAGCGCCTGACGAAGAGAGGTGGCTATCCATCTGAGAGGAGCTCGGATGCTGCTGGCGGGCTGTCTACCGTTGGGTGCCTTGAGCGTTTGTACTATAGGCAGGGGCCATTTGCTATAGGAGCCCAATCAGAGGCTTTCTGTAGACGAAGTCCGGCTCCCGTAGGAGTCCGGATGAAGTCTTCCTGCAGTCGGAGTCGGAGACGAAGTCCAGCTCCCGTAGGAGTCTAGACGAAGTCTGCCTGCAATTGGAGTCGGAGACGAAGTCCGGCTCCCGTAGGAGTCCGGACGAAGTCTACCTGCAATTGGAGTCGGGGACGAAGTCCGGCTCCCGTAGGAGTCCGGACGAAGTCTACCTGCAATGAAAGTCGGGGACGAAGTCCGGCTCCCGTAGGAGTCCGGACGAAGTCTACCTGCAATTGGAGTCGGGGACGAAGTCCGACTCCCGTAGGAGTCCGGACGAAGTCTACCTGTGATTGGAGTCGGGGACGAAGTCCGGCTCCCGTGGGAGTCCGGACGAAGTCTACCTGCAATGAAAGTCGGGGACGAAGTCCGACTCCCGTAAGAGTCCGGACGAAGTCTATCTGCAATTGAAGTCGGAGACGAAGTCCGGCTCCCGTAGGAGTCCGGACGAAGTCTACCTGCAATTGAAGTCGGAGACGAAGTCCGGCTCCCGTAGGAGTCCGGACGAAGTCTACCTGCAATTGGGGTCATGGACGAAGTCCGGCTCCCGTAGGAGTCCGGACAAAGTCTACCTGCAATTGGAGTCGGGGACGAAGCCCGGCTCCCGTAGGAGTCCGGACGAAGTCTACCTGTGATTGGAGTCGGGGACGAAGTCCGGCTCCCGTGGGAGTCCGAACGAAGTCTACCTGCAATGGAAGTCGGGGACGAAGTCCGGCTCCCGTAAGAGTCCAAACGAAGTCTACCTGCAATTGAAGTCGGGGACGAAATCTGGCTCCCGTAGGAGTCCGGACAAAGTCTACCTGCAATTGAAGTCGGGGACGAAGTCCGGCTCCCGTAGGAGTCCGGACGAAGTCTACCTGCAATTGGGGTCATGGACGAAGTCCGGCTCCCGTAGGAGTCCGGATGAAGTCTATCTGCAATTGGAGTCGGGGATGAAGTCCAGCTCCCGTGGGAGTCCGGACGAAGTTTATCTGCAATTAGAGTCGGGGACGAAGTCCGACTCCCGTGGGAGTCCGGACAAAGTCTGTCTGCAATTGGAGTCGGGGACGAAGTCCGACTCCCGTAGGAGTCCGGACGAAATCTACCTGCGATTGGAGTCGGGGACGAAGTCCGGCTCCCGTGGGAGTCCGGACGAAGTCTACCTGCAGTCGGGGTCGGGGATGAAGTCCGACTCCCGTAGGAGTCCGGACGAAATCTTCCTGCAGTCGTGAAGAATGCTAGTGGGGGGTTTATCCGTCGGTAGAACTCGAAAATGCTGCGGAGACTCGACCGCAGGAGAGAAGTCGCCGAAGGTCGGACGTCAGTAGAATCCCTGAATGGTCACTCCTGACACGAACTTCGGTTGGAAGGAAAATTTTATACCCAACAATTAGTATGTTAAGATTCGATTTTAAGTTTGAATATGGCTCAATTGATATCCGAACCAAGTCAAATCAACCTCAAATTTTATCTATTTTTCATTAAGCTGAGCTCAAATTTGAAATACCAAGACTCGATCAATTTTGAGCTAAATTTTAAATCTAAATATTTTAAATTGAATTGAGCTCGAACTTGATTTAGCTCGATTACACTCCTAATTGGTGGCATGCATATGCAACTGCAACATTAAATTTCATACATGCATTTCAAGCACAATGCGCAAAATTCTAACACCACCTCAAAAAGGAGCATCAGAAAAGAGGCTACAAAGACACGTCCATTTAAGAAAATTTCAAACAAAACAAACCACTCAAAAAGGCCAACATTATTGGAAGTCATCGAACATTTCCCTTAGCCATGGCGGCCTAATACTTTGCATGTCAGACTTACTTCAATGGTACCCCAATTAACTTCAGACAGGAAAAAAAAGTCACGAAGTTAACACCTCTCACGCAACGTTTCAGGGGACCAAAAGAGAGCTACCTAAAATAGCTTTCTGCCCAAGAGGTAAAAGCATCTCCTTCATGTACCCGGGAAGGAGGAAAAGCATCTTGGCCAGCTTCTTGTGAATGAGCAGTGAATTGCATGGTTTGTGGCTCCCAGAAAATGCCCAAAGCTCATGGTATTGCTGGAAATTTAGGGAACAAGGCTAGTTCTGAGGCAAAAGCAACAATAATATGGTGCAAGGACTTGGTCAGCAAAAAATGGAGACAAGTCAAATTGTTTACAGTTGATTCTGCTAAACTTGTTCCCAAACAAATATCTGAATTTACATAGATGCCATCCAAGTTTTCCAGTCATCATTAAAGTGCACTACCATCAAAATATATATCAGGTTGATGCCCATACATGATACGTTTGACACTTGACTACAACTTGCGACAACTTCATATTCTAAATGATCAACACAACCTATCAAGACTCTTCATCTTAGTCAGTTCATAGTCAAGTACATTTTTTCTTTAAAAATACCTAATCCTTTTCTCTTGATACAAAATTAAAAAGAAAGGATCAATGTACTCCTAGGTGGCATTTGGCTGAGGAATAAATGGAGGTATATCCTAAAGTGAGGGATATCCCCCAAAATTCTTGCCAAACACCACAAACTTGGGACTCATATCGTGACAAGGGATATCTTCCAATATGGTATAAGTTTATTCCACCAAGATGGTGGAAAATAGACTTATACTAGGGAATAGGCTTGTCCTTATTCCCTTCAATTACCGTTTAGCCCTTATCCAGTCTATAAACACTCAAAAGATAAAAGAAGGCAATTTGATTTTTATAATGAAATCCAAATTATCAGTCTTTTTTTTTTTTGGAGAAGCAATTATCGCAGAGTTCGATATGCATTAACAGCAGCTTATAACCTCCATCTATTTCCTGCACTTATTCCTCAACCAAACACCAAAACATGCCTATTCCATGGAATAGGCCTATTCCTTCAACAGTGCAAGAAATATCCCTCCCCCCCACCTATTCAGCAACTGGATACCACACTAGGGCCTGTTTGGATGCACAAACAGACCATTTCAGATAAATGCCTCACATAATGGAAGTTTAAAAAGGAAAGAAACAACAATTATAAAGAAATATGGACGCGACAGAGTGGCTTAACATCATGGAATGCTGAAGAACCAGGATAAGTGGTTCATAGTAAAAGGTGATTTGCAGTATCCTAATTGTTTTAGGATTCTAGGAGACAAAATTTCCTTACCCAAGATGATGATCTCTCTTCTCCGCTGACTGCAAATAACCATGCAAGGCATATTCCAAAAACAACTTAATCCTACATCCAAATGGGGCCTCAAGGTTCTTAAAATGTTAAAGCATGGGACATTTTAAGAAAATTCCAGCTTGGAATCTTAGGACCTCCTATATATCTTGACTATAATTCAGCTTTGCAGAAATGTTAGCCCACCTGGTTTCAACCGATACCACCCAGTTTTCCTGGTTGCAACCACACCATGCTGTTGAGTGACATCTCATTGTTTCATGACTGCTGTCTACACAAATCATGCCCAACAATTGATTCCGTCTGGTCACAACTTAGACTCCAGCATAATAACAACAAATATCAAAATATTTAAGCATCCTCAGGTCAGCATCACGTAAAGCTTCTTGAGAACTGCACATTCTTGTTTCCATATATGCCAGATTGAATTAGAAAGAACCACTTATTATTCAGATTTTCAAGCAACTGAGGTGTAAATTTTCTGATAACATATGTTCATCACCTTTTTCAAAGCATCTCACAACAAAGCATCAAATGAGGTCTCTGCAAAATTTATCCAAGCTCAATTCCTGTAGAAAGAGTTTCTGAGACTAACTTCTTTGAAAGACAAGATTTGAAACTCCTCCTGTACCACAGGGTATTACTGATACTCATCTCCTAAAAATCGGCAGGTTATAATGACAACAATGGAATTACCACCTCCTCAAAATTAGCAGTCTATAATTACATAGAAGTTTTGAGCATGTATGTTTCCGATGTCTAGTCTTTCGACTTTGGTACACCTTCATATATCACCAACAACAATCGCAAATATGACTCAACATCAAACTGATACGCTCCAATAGAGTCTGGTCCAACTCATTGCAAATGATATGACTCCAATTTGGCCCTACCATGACAAATTCACTTGCATATAGACTTCTAAGTAAAATTGGAAGTGAAATGAGAGTGACAGATGGTATCGCACACAGTTCATTGACATATAACTAATATAAACTAGCATGCTTATCCAGGGCTCCGACTGTACATCCACCTTTACGACATGCAGTTTTTTATATTTTTATGTTAACAAACCATGATAATCTTTGCATTCATATAGGATAAGCTTTTTCCATAAAGACCACAGGTATTGTTACCACTTCCAACAGTCACCTTGCAATAATCCATTAATGGCGAACCACTAGCATTGGACCTGAGCATGATACAATTCAGCTTCTTCTGTTTTTAGGGCTGGTAAGTAGAGCATTTATAACCATTCAAACTCAAGCAGAGGTGATAGCGCACTCTTTGAAAAAGAACATTGCTCATCCTCAGCCAAAATTCAGACAGGTAACCCCTAGCCACTTTAAATCAACCTGATAATTTCAATGATCCTTCTACAGTAATTGCTTTATCATGATAACTTCAACTTGATCCTCAATTACTGTTAGATTTATTTGCTGCTTGAACTGTACAGATTCCATCTATCTATTTGAGATCAGAATGCCAGTGACTAGCTGAATACACACCTTGACTGGATTTTTTTGTTGCCAGTTTAAGTTGGAGAGTGCTGAGAATTCTAGCAATTATCACCATAAGTTCAATTGACCAAACAACAAATGATTTTCCCTATCGATAAATGTTTTCCTTTCTAAGACAAGAAATCACACAATATAAGAGCCCATCCAAATACCTCAAGAAGATCACCAGCACTTAAGGAAGTGGGAAAACCACTGAGCTCGCCAAGAAAATTAGCCTCCAGATACTAGGTAAAATTATACCCATTCTTTTTCTTTATGAAAAATAATGATGTTCCTCTGCCTATTTTAACCAATGCATGGTGAAATGGAAAATACCCCACTATCTCATGCTCTTCAAGCTCAGAACCACTGATCTCCAACACAAGCAAAATAATTTTGGGAAACCAAGAAAGGTTCCACCATTGCTCAACTTCTTGTTCTGTCTAATGCCTCATCCACTATACACAACTTACCAAGGAAAGATTGTTGTAAAGGAATCTGAATCGAATGCAATAAAAACTCACTTGTCAGCAGTTTCTTGCAATACTTCACCATCCATTATTGAGGAGTGGCAGTAGGACAGCTTTCCAATTTCTTTAACTATCTGAAGTGTATCGACTTAGTTTCATCTTACACCAGCTATTTGACTGCAGCTTTCTAAGCTATCAAACTTACTCCAACTTTAATGAGTTTAACAAACTTTTCATATAGAGCTTCCTCAGCATTATTGAACCTGAAGCTTCTTCCCGAAGACTACCTTTTTTTTTTTTTTTGTATCTACCAAATAAAGATCAGTTGAAAATTTACCAATTCCAGAGCCAATTACCAAAAACCCAAGCTAATGTGCTCAAAGTTCTTATTTCTCAAATATTTTAAGTTTTGAATAAGACAAACAGAGGAATAGCAATTAAGACTATGACCCAAAAAACCCACATTTCATAAGGTTAGTTAAAGTCATTCAAAGTTTGTACAACAAATAACTAATGATGTCCAAAGGGAAATAATCCTATGAAAAAGAATTGGACATCTCATGCAGGATTCTGCAGGAGATAGAGGCTCCAAAATGTTGTCGTAATATAGCAAAACTTGGAAGTGCAGTTGGCAAGAAGTTAATGCAGTACTAGGAAGGATATAGAGGCCTAAAAAGGTTGATAGTGTTCTAAGATGGTCATACTTGGAAAGAGTAGGTAGCAAGAATGTAATATCTAACATTTTATTTGTGATAGTAAGTGATAGAAATTAATGTCCAACTTAATTTAGCAGGACGTGAACTAACAGTAAGAATTTTCCTGACAAAATTTGGTGATGTATATATAAGTTTCTATTCTTTATTAAGGGTGTAGCGGAGCATTTTTGATAAAACCGGTTAAATCCAAATTGCAAGACATTGAACTATGGAGATTGAAAAGAAAAAGAACATAGTATAGTTAATGTCAGAGTATACAGTTTAAGGAGTTCCATGGAATTGATGAGTTGGGCAAGGCAATTTAAAGAGAAGATGAAAAACATTACAAAATAAAATTATATGATAAAATTATATGAATGTGGAGTCATCACTATTTGTACAAGGTTCCTGAAGTTCGTCTAGATTGAAGACTCCACTTTCAATTATGTAATTATCACAATGATGAAACACCTAGCATAGTTTTATTTGCAACTGAATTGAATTACATACGAAAGAGAGTTTGCTTGCACATGGACTGTTATAGGTTTAAAAAAATAAAAACACAGGGACACCCTTATTCCAAACCCCCTTCTTCTAAGAGGCAGCTAAAGGCTCCAAAACTCCCATCATGACTTCACAAGCTTTTTTAGCAAGGCTCCTTAGCACACAAAATATGAATGAAACAATTTAAAAATCTAAGTCTAGACAATAATGCCTAACATTTCCAAAATCCAATCCTAATATCTGTCTCAACCCCATCAATAAATAAAATGGACCCTTTAGACACGAAACTATTGATAGCAGGACTCCAAACCAACATCTAAATAAACCTATCAGAATATATAATAAAACTAAAACAAATATATAAATTGTCATTAGGCTTTCTGCTAACTGAAATGTGCTAAGGTAGGGTAGATTCCTTTGTCATCCTCAACAAGATATAACCCATTAATGAGAGATAATCTACTTTTACACTCCATCAAGTATATTCTTGGGTCGTATATAGTTGCAGCAGGATGTGATGCAAGAACCCTGACCTTTGATTGAGAGTATATGTATCATGCAGATATCAAGAGAAAACAACACAAAAACGATTTGAAAATTGACTTCAGATCCAAAAACAAAAATACATAGCATTAGAGAGAGAGAGAGAGAGAGAGAGAGAGAGAGAGGCCAAGAGTATAAGAGATGATAAAAAATAACTAAAGAAAAGAAGGGAAAAACTCATATTGAAGGGAATTCCACATTTCAAGAAGAAAACAAAGAATAGATGGCAAAATTTTTTTTAAAAAAAAAAAAATGCTTCTTCAAAAGGAATATAACTATATAAGGATATGGATTATATGAGCAACGGTACAACCATATGTGGTTTTTGTTCATGAATCTTCTTTTATAGACTGAAAACTATATCCTAAAAGTGTTGATAATGTCTAAGTCATCCACCTGATATAATAAAATTGTTGCAAGAAAAATCACCTTATTAAGTTGCTTGGTATCTTGATAAAATGTGATTATCATACTGACCCTAAGTTATCTAGCACCATCTTCCAAGAAAGATCGAAAAAAAATATTAGAAAACCAAGTTACAAAACCAAGAAAAGTCAAATTTAGATTGAATGAGGATTAGTTGTTGCGCCACTTGTTTATATTGCTCCAAATTTGCCCTTGGGTTCATAAGCTAAATGATATTTGTTCTATCTAGATTAATCTTGAGTTGTTGAGCCCATCCATTTGGAGATAAATGATCACAATACATTCAATGTAGTATCTAATAACTTCTATACAGTTTTAGCAACAATGATAAGAACTTAAAAGAATGAAGAACTCCCATGTTCACCTCGAATGTGTTACTTATACAATAGAAAATTGATAAATCCATTCTTTAGCTTCAGATGTTAAATTTTTCTCAAATATATTCACGTTTCAGAAAGAAATTGAAGATAAGACTAACTGTAGAAAGAGATTGACATAATATCCTGCACGCATCTAGTCTGCCAGCAAATCAACATTGAATACCCAGTAAAATTCAAGTACTCTTCATGTCCAAACTTATTATTAGCATTTTAGTCTAATGCTGTAAATTAAACACATATGATGGCCTCAAGCAAGACAACAACTCAGTAATCTTCCTATCTCATTCCGACACAACTAAAACTAAATTACACAAGAGTATCTACAAGGAGCATTTTTCGAATCGTATCAAAAGAAGCACCCAACAAGGTGTTTCATCAGAAACACATCACTACAGGTACACTCTTCCAGATTTTAAAGCATCCCCGGACAAAGACAATCTAAGGGTGCTGCAAAATCCTATCTTTTGTTGGTAATCGAAGCCATTTGACTTACCCTGTCAGTGAGACCCACCAGCAGCCACACCATTCGCCTCCGATGTCACGGGCAGCACGACATCTCCCCACTTCGTACCATTAACCTCTTCCGCAATCTCTCCCTCTTCATCATCGTCCGATTCCAACGTGAATTGGGACGGGACATCGCTCATCTGCAACTCCTTATTCAAAGGCCTGTATCCCTGCTGCACCCCGCCGCCCATCTTCCTGACCACCGCCGCGTAGGCCCCAACGCCGGCCAAGACGAGGAGAGCGAGGTGACAATTGAACTGAAGGGTGGCGATGGCGCGGCCGCGGTGGTAGTCCATGTGGGTCTTGCACTTGATGGTGTAGTTGGCCCAGCTCCTTTCGTGGAGGGAGCAGCCGTGGGCGATGAGACTCGTGAAGAAGGAGAAGCCCATCTGGAGGAGCCAGGTGCCGTGGAGGGCGAGGCCGGCGGCCCGGGCGAGGCGGGGGGCAAGGGATCGGGGGCGGGCGAGGGCGAGGAGGGTGGAGGCGGCGCAGAGGAAGATGGGGGCGAGGAGGAGGTCGAAGTAGCGGTTCTCGATGCCATCGAGGTCCTTGCGTCGGAGGTAGAAGAGGAGGAATTCCTGGGCGAAGGCGGAGAGGCAGAGGAGGTCGAGGAGGGAAGGGGGGAGGGGGAGGAGGTGGGCGGGGGGGAGGGAGAGAAGGCCGGCGAGGGAGTAGAGGAGGAAGAGGGCGGCGGCGGCGAGGGAGGAGAGGGGGAGAGCGGGAGAGAGGGGGTCGCGGGAGGAGAGGGAGGAGATGAGGGAGGAGAGGATCGCAAGGAAGGAGAGTGTGGCGACGGAGAGGAAGCGGAGGGGGAGAAGGGAGGAGGGGGAGAGGACGGGGAAGAGGGATTCGAGGGCGGCGACGAGGAGGAAGCCGAGGCCGGCGACGGAGAAGGCGAAGAGGCCCGCCATCATTGCTCTCTTAGGTGGAGGATGTAGCCGGCCGGCCGCGATCGCCGAGAGATCTAGCTCGTATTTCTAGGGTGGAGGGATTTCATGGGTTTTCTTGGTCAGCAATCGGCGTCAGAATTGAAAATTCTGTCTGACGGACAAGGAGGAAGGTAGCAGTTGGGTAACACCTCTCGCGGAAAGCGGGTTATTGTGGCCCACGGGAATGTGCGACGTAGTTTCGGCAAATACGGTACCGAATTCATCATTTATGCACAAGTAAAACCGTTTTGTCTCTTCGCTTCCTTTTGTAATAAAAGGTAAAGATTTTATGTCTGGCTTATTATCCGATAGAAATAAATTTTTACTGGTTCATGGTTTGTCGTTTGATAGAAACAAAAGTTTCCCGGCTTATCTCCTGCTCGAGAGAGGAAAACGTAAGAAGAAGGTACCAACTAAAGTAAAAGCGCCATTATCGAATAAAGTCGAAATTTCAATGCTTTTTTTATGATATGATTGCAGCTATTCATCCTTCACCAGCAGTAGTTTAAGGATGTGGTAGAGATGACCCTTACTCAAACCCCCCAAAGAAACTCATCTCTTACTTAGAAGAGGAAAAAAGAAAAATGCACCAACTAAAGAATGAACGCAATCATTAAATAAAACCAAATAATCAATATTTTCCTGGTATGATTATGGTTATTCAGTCTTTCCCAACGTTAGTTTCAAGGATATGGCAGAGAAAACCTTAATTTTACCTTTTTTTGTATTAATTATTGCACAAGCGATGTAGTTTTATGGAATGTTATTTTTCATAGTTTTTGATAAGTTCATCTTTTCAGCAATAATCTAAAACTATTTAATAAAAATAATGACTATGCTAACATGAAGAGTTTGCTTGATTGGATAAAAATCATCCTAGTTAGTAAGAAAAGTTGGCATCGGAGAGATCCAATATGTGATGCCTCTCTAACTATCATTTGGATGGCTTATATGGTGGTAGTCAATGCATCAAAACACCGCCTCCATTGTTTTTAGGTAGAAGAAACAGATTATATGATAACTTGGAAGTAGCAAGGCACGAGATCCAGATAGACAACAACATCCTAAGAAGAGTAACAAAAACATGTGCTGCAAATGTCAACTAAAGTACTATGATTATAGCCGTCGAAGTGGCAATTCAGTGGAACGGGCCACTTACTTCCAATCAAATGACCTAAGTTCGAGTCACGATGGATATCGGACTTTGATGAAATGCCAGGATGCTGGACACGGGTCGGAGTGCCTGACCTCATACAATAGACCTCTCCAGCCTAATTTGCCTAAATAACAATGAGTGAAGATCCTAATATGAATTTTTAGTTATTTTTTTAAAACTAAAACTTTTCAATGGATCATCTGAAAATGTTATTTAGAATTTCTTTTAACTAAAAGATCATTACTCATGGATTAACTTTTAACCACGCCCAAATAGACAGCCTCTTGAGTCTTGATACCAGGTGCAAGTATGAGTGAGATGGGCTCATAAACACCAATGAATAATTCTTTGTGCACCGTGTGTGGTGCAATAGTAGCACACTGTTCAATAATATTGGGACACGTAGTGCATTTAGATGGGACGGACATTTAATACTGCTCAATTTTTTTTTTTCTAATTTTCAATGATGAAAATATCCTTTCCTCTATACAACAAAGAAAGAATAGTATTATTACTTTCTAATACCTCGTATGACTTTTCATGAATATATATGACATCTTGAACCATATATATGACGTCCTGTATATTTATGACATCTTGAATAATATATATGACTTTCTGATACCTTGTATGACTTGGTATAAATATATATGATATCTTGAACAATATATATGACATCTTGAATAACATATATAGCTTCCTAATACCTTATATGACTTTCTGTGAGTATATATGGCATCCCGAACAATATATATGATATCCTGTGAATATATATAACATCCTAAACAATATATATAGCTTCTGAATATCTTATATGACTTTCCGTGAATATATATGATATCCCAAAAAATATATATAACTTTCTGTGAATATATATGATGTCCTGAATAATATATATGACTTCCTAATATCTTATATGACATAAAGACATCATATATATTTATAAAAAAGTATATATATTATTTAAAATATTATATATTTATAAAAAATTATATAAGATGTTAGGAAGCTATATATATTATTCAGGATGTTATATATATTTATAGAAAGTCATATATATCATTTGGAATGTCATATATACTCACAAAAAATCATATAAGATGTTAGAAAATTATATATATTATTCAGAATATCATATATATTTATAGAATATCATATATATTATTTAGGATGTCATATATATTCATAGAAAGTCATACAAGTTATCAGAAAGTCATATATATTATTCAGGATATCATAAATATATAGAAAGTTATATGTATAGTTCATAACGTCATATATATTCACAGGAAGTCATACAAAATATTAAAAAATAATAATACTATTTTTTTTTATTGTATAGAAGAAAGAGTGTTTTTGTCACTAAAAATTGTTGGAAGAAAAAGTTGGATGGCATTAAATATATTTTTCATCATTAAGTACGTTACGTGCTTTAAGATAATTGGGTGGCGTGCTCCACATCAAATTTATTGCTGCACCCAGTGCACAAAGACTTTCTCAAACACCAATTCCCATCTTCTAATATATATATATATATATATATATATATATATATATTTGTATGTATGTATATATGTATGTATGTATGTATGTATATATGTATGTATATATGTATGTATGTATGTATATGTATATTAAAATGGAGGCATTAGCCTTCGTTCACCACATGTTAACCTTCTCCGTTTGACACATGTATAATTGTGCTTTCCGTGTTCCTGCTTCTCGTTGCATTCACTGAAGCATCAGACCACTTGCTTCATTCATTTGTCTCCATGTGCGACTCTCCCACCCCCTTTGCTAGATATCGATCTCCGCCGCCTACTTCTCCCACGACTGCCAGCATGCTCTCTACTCTGAGATTATCTGCTAGCCATCTGCCAGGACTTCTGTAGTGGTGGTCATGTCGACAAGGATGGAGGCCAGGGAGAGGCTCGAGAGAATGCTAGTGGTAGGGCCAATGGTGATGCAGTGGACATTGGCAGGGCAGTCGATGATAAGGAAGATGACGTTGCTAGCATTGGTGACGACGAGGGGGAGTCGGCGAGGTGGGCAATAGCGTGTAATTGGGAATTGGTGAAATACAAGGGGTAGTGAGGTGTGTTATCCACTATGAGATTTGATGCGTAGAGAAGAGAGAAATTGGGAAAGGGCTTGCGAGGGCTACAGTTGTGGCGGGGCCTGTGGTGCTTCTAGCGGGGGCATGCCGATGAGGCGACACTCCTTACTTTTTGGGATCTCTCAGAGAGGTTAGAGATGTGGGTGATCCCTCTCTACGTGGTGGCCCACACTATGACTCTGGCCCTCTGCCTCCCCTATGCTATCTTTTTCGAGGTCGGCATCTCCATCCTCTTCAGTTTCCTCCCCACAATCGTCTGTGTCTTCACTGCCAAGGTCCTCGATGCCTCCTTCTCTTTCTGGATCGGATGGTCAGTTACCACTACCACCCCCTCTTCTTTCCTTCCTTCTGTTCTGTTTGGAATCTAATATTTTGTGATCTACTTGCTTCATCGGGATAAAAAATGAATCATGATGTAGTAATACTCTATTGTTTTGTCCTTCTTCTTTGATTGGATAAGGAAAAAGGAAAAAAAAAAAGAGATTGGGTTGTGATTGTCTAGGGCTAGGATGGGAGAATTCAGGGAATATTTGTGATGGAAGGCGATGATTTCAAGGACTGCCTTATATTTTTTATCGTATGGGAACGTCCTAATCCTCCAAAACTTGATCCCTATTCTTTTGTAGAATATGTATAAATACTACTGTTTGTATTTGAAATAGAGGAGCTTAAGTTTGGACATGGTGGATGTAGTTTTTAGTTCACTGTTTGGTATCTAATCTAATCTAATATAGATATATTAAAATGAAGGCATATGTATTGCCAAAACTTTTGGGTGTCGGAGTGACGACTGCTACCGCATCTGTCGTAGCTAGTGTTGGTGTTCCAAATGGCTGGAGAGCGAGGAGGGGATGGGGTGTGGTGTCTAACATTCAAGAATTCAGATCTGGTGCCATGCCTGTTGGGAGTAATTCTTTGTGCACCACATACGGTGTAGCAAAATTGACATAGAGCGTACCATCTAATCACATGGAGCCACATAACATAATTAATAATGGGACAGATATCAAATATCGCTCAGCTTTTTTTTTCTGTAAGATTTTTCATGATGAAAATACTCTTCTTTCCATAAAATAAAGAAATAATAATATTATCACTTCTTCATATCTTATATAATTTTCTATGAACATATATGACATCTTGAACAATATATATATTTTTTTATATTTTTATGATATTCTGAATAATATATATAACTTTCTATATCTTGATGATTTTCTATCCATATATATGACATTCTGAATAATATACATGACTTTTTAATATCTTATATGATTTTTTATAAATATATATAATATTTTAAATAATATATATAATTTTTTATAAATATATATAATATTTTGAATAATATATATGACTTTCTAATATGTTATATGATTTTTTATGAATATATATAATATCTTAAATAATATATGTAACTTTTTATGAATATATATAATATTCTGAATAATATATATGACTTCCTAATGTATTATATAATTTTCTATCAATATATATGACATTCTGAATAATATATATGACTTCTTGATGCCTTATAAGGAAGCTATATATATTACTCAAGATATTATATATATATTCACAGGATGTCATATATATATTCATACGAAGTCATATAAGGTATTAGAAAGTGATATATATTATTTAGAATTTATATATATTCATAGAAAGTTATATATATTATTCAAAATATCATATATATTTACAAGAAGTCATATAAGATATTAAAATATCATATATATTTATAAAAAATTATAAATATTATTCAAAATATTATATATATTGACAGAAAGTCATACAATACATCAAAAAATCATATATATTATTCAAGATGCCATTAAGATATAAAAAGTCATATATATTATTCAGGATATCATATATATTTACAGGATGTCATATAAAGTATCAAAAAATAATAATATTTTTTTATTTTATTTTAGAGAGGAAAAAATATTTTTATTATTAAAAATTAGAGAAAAAAATAGAGCAGTATTAAATATCTATCTCATCATTAAGTACGCTACGTGGTCCAATGGATAGTACGCTCCACATCAATTTTATTGCATAAGAAGTCATATAAGCATTAGAAAGTCATGTATATATATATTATTTAGGATGTCATATATATTTATTGGAAGATATATATATTGCTCAAGATATCATATATATATATATATATTCATAAAAAATTATATATATTATTCAATATATTATCTATGTTTACAAAAAATCATACAAGGCATCAAAAAATTATATATATTATTCAGAATATCATAAAGACATATGAAGTCATATATTGTTCAAGATATCAGATATAGCCATGGACAGTCATACAACGCATTAAGAAGTAATGATGCTGTTGTTTCTTTATTCTAGAGAAAAAAAAATATTTTTATCATTAAAAATTAGAAAAAAAAATTAAACATATTAAATATCTATTCCATCATTAAGTATGTTATATGATCCAATATGATTGGATGGTGCGCTACACATCAATTTTATTGTACCACATAAGGTGCACAAAGACTTTCTCTATCGGTTGATATACAAGACTTGAATATATTTTTAAAAAATATATAAAATAGATAAATAAAAATAAATATTATTTTTAAAAAAAAAATCATGTCCCATGCACGGGGTTATATATTTTTGGAGAAAAATTATCTATCAGTCCTTAATTTGACCCATAATTATTTTTAATTCTCTTAAGTTTTCAGTTAGAATAAAATGTCTTTGGACTACTAATGACTTATTTTTGGATCTCTACTGTCTATTGTTGCCACCTGTTATCGTTTAAGCCCATTTAAATGATAGAAATGGCCTTGATGATTTTAGAGGAAAAGATTAACTCTGCAGAGACTTACTTAGGGATGGATTTTTGGTTTATTTGCAAATGCCGCCCCTTTAACTCTCTCAACTGGAATCCTTTCTTAATGCCACATCTCCAATCCCACATCGTCACCACCATCGTCGTCCTCTCTTTTCACTCCATCTCTACCAGCAATCAAGGAGGTAATATCTCTTTTACACCCTCTATTTTTCTCTCTCTCTCTCTCTTTTCCTTCCTATTTTTTTTTCTTTTTTCTCTGATCTCTCCCTCATTCCTAAGATTTTTTGGATTTGTGGTACGATCTCAGCTGATCCATCTTTATCCCTATTTTGTTGGTTTCAAAATACTGCCACTCATCTTTAAACCAAAAACAAAAAAGAAATGGTCTCTGTTGTTTTATTTATAGTGTTATTCATTTATTATATAAGTAAATAGTTAAATATATTTTTAAATATTTATTTATTATATTATTTAATAGCTTGATATATAGATGGATTGCTGATATCTGTTTCATATTCTCTTTATCAATATGTTATACTACACATTATTCATAAAGCAAGTAATTGTAGATAGATTATCATATAGTGGTGACAAAATACGGACAAGAAAGAAACATATTGAGGGTGAATCGAGAGAGCACATTCGATAAAATTACAGATGGGATATATAGTAGGTGGGGCATAGATAAAGACATTCTGATACTGAAATATCAGCTTTCCATCCTAGAAAACTCTATATTTAAACTCAAGAATGATAAGGGTGTTCAACGCATACTTGATTTTCACATTGCACTGAAGTCTCCGTCAATAAAGATCAATATGGAGACCAACCTTAATAATGGATCAGAATCAACTCATCTAATTGAGTCGGGATAAAATTTCTTCTTTAAATTATTTTATTATGAATTGATTTATCCAAAGTTCATTGTCCACTGTAATTATTTCATATTTTTGATAGCATAATTGGTCCACAAGACGTTGGGAGTATCGTTCTCAAGGTCACAGCTTCATCTCAAGGTTCTACATCTACATCTGGCCTTCGATTAGCTAGATTATGGGAAAATGCCATAATAAGTATTGGTCAGATATTTAAAGATGCAACTCATTTTAAGGAGGTACTAAGAAATTATTCAATCGCCCATAACAAAGATTATCAATTCATCAAGAATGATAAATTAAGAGTTACTATCAAATGCATCAATAAAAGTTGTCCATGGTGACTGCATGCATTAAGGGTTGGGTAGCAAGAGACTTTCAAAATCAAAATATTCAGTAACATACATACTTGCAGCAGTGGCATTGGGAGGGACGGATATCTAAAGGCATCAAAAATATGGGTAGCCGATATAGTACTTTAGAAAGTTAGAGACAAACCATTGTATAAACCAATTGATGTCAAGAAGGATATTCAAAAAGATTTTGGCATTCATCTTCCTTACAGGTAAGCTTGGCTCGATAAAAAGGTTGCTAGAGTTGCATTACATGGTGAAGATTATGCATCATTTGATCTTTTGTGATGGTATGGTGAAGCAGTGGCTGAGACTAATCCAGAAAAATTATTTGTACTTAAGTATCCAGATGGATATTTTGAGAAGGTATTTTTATGTTTTTATGCATGTTTAGTTGGATTCAAGAGTGGATGCCGTCCTTTATTGTTTATGGATGGAACCCATATCCTTAATAGATATGGTGGTGTAATTTTCTCAGCAGTGGCACTTGACACTGAGAATGGGATGTTTCCACTAGCTTTTCTATTGTTAGTACAGAGAATGATGCCAATGAAGTTTGATTTTGTGAAAAATTCTATGATGTAATTTATAACAATGAAGATCCTTACTATCATCAATTATGTTTTATTTCAGACAGAGCAAAAGGCTTAACAAAGGGTGTGAGAACTTCATTAGCTGATGCTACCCATGGTTATTGTTTAAGGCATCTAAAGGAGAATTTCAAGAAAAAACTTGATGGGTTATCTGTAGCACAAAAAGAAAAGATGTTGAGCCTACTTGATAGCGTAGCTTATGCACTACAGATATCACAATTCATTGGTTGACATAAGAGAGATTTCACTGAAGACATGTGAATGGATTGAACATGGCTCAGATATTGATCACTGGCCAAATTGTCTATTTAAGGAAGAACAATATGGGGAGATGTACTCTAATATTGTAGAGTGATTTAACAATTGGATGAAAGAGGCATGACGACTTCCAATAACTCCTATAGTAGACATGCTCCGGTATAAGATGATGGAGTTGATGCATGAGAGAAGTGATCGCTCCCATAAATGGCAAACATATCTAGTTCCTAAGATTGAGGAACTGATAAATATGAACATTGAAGATGGAAGAGGTCCTACAGTGTGATATTCAAATGACGAGCAGTTTGAAGTAGTCACGGATTGCCTATACGAAGTTAATCTAAATATCCGTACTTGTTCATGTAGGTATTGGCAGATCTATGATCATCCTTACTCACATGCATATGCAATAATAATTAAAAAGTATGAGTCAATGTATATATATGTAATTGAATTTTTCACAGTGGATGCTTATCAAAGAATGTATGAGCATGCCATCTTTCCTATCGCGGATATTTCTAAACCTACAGAGGTAAAGCATGAGGATCCGATTATAAAACCACTTATAATCAAACCAAAGGTAGGAAGGCGTAAAAAGAAACACATTGAATCCCAACCAAAAGAAGTCCATCCGCTTAAATGTGGGAGATGTCATAATATTGGGCACAAACGAAAAACATGCAATGCCCCAATAGCTGAAGAATTAGTATATCTTGAAGCCTGTATGTATATGTTCTGTTGAGACTTATATGTATAGGAAAGATGAAGTTATAAAAGTTAATTTTTAATGAAGCTAATTGATTATTTTTTATTTATTTTAGATTTACTCTCTTTTGGATGTAATTCAATAGTTGTCCAAATAAAGAAGGATTCTAATGTATTAAGAATCTATATTTTTGCTGTCTTTTTTATTCTTAAAACCTGTATGTATATGTTCTGTTGAGACTCATATGTACGGAAAAGATGAAGTTATACAAATTAGTTTTTTATGAAGCTAATTGATTATTTTTTATTTATTTCAGATTGACTCTCTTTTGGATGCAGCTTAACAGTTATCCAAATAAAGAAGAGTTCCAATGTATCGAGAATCTATATTTTTGCTGTTTTTTTGATTCTTGAAGCCTGTATGGTTATGTTCTGTTGAGACTTATATGTACGAAGAAGATGAAGTTATAAAAGTTAATTTTTTATAAAACTAATTGATTGTTTTTTATTTGTTTTAGATTTACTCTCTTTTAGATGCAGCTCAACAGTTGTCTAAACAAAGAAGGGTTTCTATGTATCAAGAATCCATATTTTTGCTGTCTTTTTTATTCTTGAAGCCTGTATGTATATGTTTTGTGGAGACTCACATGTATGAAAAAGATGAAATTATAAAAGTTAGTTTTTTATGAAGCAAATTGATTATTTTTTATTTGTTTCAAATTTACTCTCTTTTGGATGTAGCTCACCAGTTGTCCAAACAAAGAAGGATTTCAATGTATCAAGAATCCATATTTTTGTTGCCTTCTTGATTTTTGAAGCCTGAGTATAAATATTCTGTAGAGACTCACATATTTATAAAAAAAATATAGTGTATAAATAATTATTTTATTGAGACTGTAAATTTTTAGCATTGAATCCAAATGTAACCAAATTGCATATGGTTTATTGATATTTTTGTGCTTTATTCACTTTTGTTGATGGATTGTAATAGTTTATTGAACTTGTAAGTGGATTGTATATGTAAATAGCTTGAATAATAAACAGCTACTATGCAACCAGAGATGAAAATAAAGAAACTGAATCTGCAGAAGAATTGGGTTCGTATAACCAAACCATGTATTCATATAATCAAAAATTATGTTGTGTAACCAAAAATTAAAACTGAATAATCAAACCACCGTTGACCCAGCATATTGGCCCGGCACATAACCTGCGTTGGCCCAGCACGTTGGCCCGACAGATAACCTGAGCATAAGCCTATGTAACCTAAACAGGAACCAGTATAACCTATGTAATCTGAATATAAACTTGTGTAACTTTAATATAATCTATGTAACCTGAATATGGACCTGCATAACCAATTGTCCAATTTACATAACTATAAAAACTGTTTTAACATAAATCTGTGTAACCAGAAATTAAAACTGGATAACCAGACAATCGACCAGCATGAAGAGCAACTGGCACATTGGTCCGGCACATAACCAGACCACCGACTCTGGCACGAAGAGCAACTGATACATTGGCCTAGCATATAACCTGAGCATAAACCTGTGTAACCTAAATAGGGACTTGTGTAACCTATGTAACCTAAATATAAACTTGTGTAACTTTAATACAAATCTGTATAACCTGAATATGGACTTGCATAACTAATTATCCAATTTACATAACCATAAAAATTATCTTAACATAAATCTATGTAACCTAAATAGCTTTCAATAATTTTTTTTAAAAATAATCTATAATTAAAAATAAATATTAATTACATAATTGTATCTCAGTTATTTATCCACAAGTAAAAGTTACATTAAGTTTATCCATCTATAGTTACATAATTGATCCCCCATTGTACTAGCCCCATCCTCATTAGCTGCAGTCTCCTCACCCTCTCCATGCTAATTAGCAGCTTCACTCTTTTTCTTTACTTCATTTGCAGTAGACTTCTCAAACTATTCTTCATCATTGACAGGCTTTTCCTCCACTGTAGTCGACTCAATCTTCCTTTTGTGCTGCAATATATGCATAAATACAATCATATAATTGAACAATGAAAATATGTAACCGGACCAAATACTCGCCTATGCCCCTCCTCTTTCTAGCACCACCCTCCTCTTTCTGTTCATATTTCTCTTTCCCCATAATTTCAGTACCTGCTGAAAGAAGATCAAAACAATCGCTAAAAAATTTAGATGGAGCTCCATCATGTCCAACCTCAGCTTCTTCCTCATTCTTTGAAGGCACAAGGCTTTTTTAAGCTCAACAATTCTTTGCTTTGAAACTTTATTTTCCTTTTTTAGTCCATAAATTATCCATCTCAACTTTCGATGCTTTTTCTTATAGTGTGAAATGATCTCTTTTATTTTTCTTAACCCTCTCTCCCTATCCACTCTCTTCTCTTTTATTTTCTCTTCCCTTATCTTCATCTCAGATTTTATCTTCTTGGACATCCCACTTCTCATCTTGGCAATAGCATCGATGTGTGAGCATTGTTCTTCACTTGGTTGGAAGAGCCACTTCTCTCTCTATAAGAGATTGTATCTGCAAAATTAAATATTAGAGTAAATAATCCATTGCACATAAATTTTAAGATTAAAAATGTATGGATTTCAGCTATCCTGTGAAATGAAAGTACATATCATCCATTTTAAAAAAAAATACATTTCTAAACTTGAAAATACTTATATTCTTTGATGGCATTTTAGCAATCCTAGATTGCAGCTTCCTCCGAATTGAAAATTTCTTTATACTATAACTCAAAATATGGAGAAAAAATCTATAGTGGGTGCGATCAACCAAACCCATAACCTCATATAACCATATCTGCATCATATGGAAAACAAAAACTACGTTGCAGCAAAATTATAAAAAGCATCATGGAGGTGATGGACACTTGCATTAAGAATAGTTACACAACCCCTTAAGTATTCAATATTCACCTTTTCACCTGTATTTCATTTTTGTACCAATAAGGCCTTCTCTTTGATAATGCTATGCATGAAATCATATACGGCGTGACCCATGCAAAGTTAGAAAGTGAAGAGAGATTCTCCACATATCTACACAATAAACAAGACTGTAAGTATTTCTAATATATAAATTTATAAATAAATCAAAATTATAAAAATTAGAATATCTACCTAAAGATCCATCTAACAACTTTTATGTTATTTATCGGGAATAAAAATATCTCCATAATATATAAACACATGAGGTGGATAAAATCTTCAAAGTCCTCCATCCTTTCTCTTTCTACCAAGGAGAGTATAAGGCCCTCCAATTTTTTTCGCTTAAATATCTCATTGCTATGTATCCTCTGGTCAAAGTACTTCTTAACTATATCAATCTTTTTTCAAGCACCTATTTTGAAATTGACATGAGCGCCATATATCGGGAGACCTAAAATCAAGCCAACATCTCTCACACTCTATCTCAATAAGTGACTATCTATTCTAAAACAACCAGAATCTATATAATACGTTACAAGTAGATTAGCAATAACTACTCTCTCTTGTTTGATAGAGGATACGTCAAGCAACGCATGAAATGGAGTCATGCCCATGCGGCTCAAGTGGTTTTGGCTCATTTTCTTTTTAACTTTCAACATGAAGAGGTGATATGATGTAATATAACAGCGACAATTAATTAGAAGATCCTTATCACTTTTCTCCTCTCTCTTATCGCTGCCCTCACCTCTCTCGACTTCTTTCTTTTCCTCATCCTCACTGATGTCATCCTTTAACTCCGATTTATTTGTAACCTACATAAAATAAAAATCTTAAACATGAAAACTCATCAAATCTGCAAAGAGACAACATCAAATATGTAACCAAAGTTAATTTAAAAGAAAATACTTAAAAAGTATATATAATCAGGACTGTGTGCAACCAAACTTAACAAGTGAATTCTATAATCAAAATATAAATACAGGTGACTATAACCGATATATGTGTAACTAAATAAATACTTACATAACTAAATCAGCAACCCATATAACTCTCCTATTAAATATGCAGGTAATTCAATCTAATATATTATCTCCCTGCTCTTCTCTTTTTTCTCCTTGGATCTTCTTCTTCTAGTAGTATTTCGAATCGATACAGCCATTTTCTACCACAAAATAAATACATCAAATAACTAAATCGGTACATAGTTCAAAATTTTGGTTACATACTTTATTGTAATGATTATACATACCTTATTTTTATCTGCAAATCTAACTTTCTGTTACATACCTTCGTCTCTTTTTTTTTAGCTTTATATAATTTTTTCACAGTTTAGATATAAGTGACAGTATTTTGGGACCACAAAATAGGGATAAATCGAGCAACGTGAAGCTTAGATCAAGAGAGAAAAAAGAGCAATTATCCCCATCATCGATTTGGACCCTTAGAGAGAGATCAGAGAAAAAAGAAGAAAAAGGAGAAGGAGAACAGAGAAAAGAGAGGGCGTACCGAGAAATTTTCACCGTCCGCTGCGGGTAGAGATGGAGGAAAAAGGGAGGGTGGCGGTTGCGTGCATTTGGGCGGTCGATGACGGTGCTGTCGAAGTCACGATCGATGGCACTGGAGTGTGAGAAGGGAAAGAGGATGGAGTTGGGTATAATGGATTGGAGATGAGGATCAATCTTTCTCTCCAAAATCATCAAGGTCATTTTTGTTATTTAAATGGGCTTAAACGCCAGCAGATGGCAATAATAGATGATAGGGATTCAAAAATAAATCATTAGCAATGTAAAAATATTTTATTTTAATTAAAAATTTAAAAAATTTAAAAATAATTCTAAGTTAAATTAGATACTAATAGATAATTTTTTTATTTTTGGGGTCGTGCGACTTGCTCGCTTCTAAATTGCCGTACCTCAAGTAGACCCAGGTTCGAGCAGCCAAATGTCATAATATCGAGCTAAAAACCTAAACGCGAGCTCGTCTCGTTTGTGTGTCACCGGGCAGTGAAGCTGAAGCAACCCCCAAAACGATGTCCGTTTGGTGCGGCAGGATCAGCGTCCCCGCCCTCTCCTCCCACCTGCATTCCTTCGGTCACCGACGCCGCCGCTCCCTCCCCTTCCTCCTCAAACACCTGACCACCGCCACCACTCTAACAAAAGCCACTGCACTCCCGCCGGAACGGAACGGCGAAACCCCACCCACTTCCACCTACGGCACCACCTTCCTCTCCTCCCCTACTCTCCAGAACCTCTCTCCTCGCCAGAAGGACCAAATCTCCCTCTACGTCAGCACCCTGCTCCAATGGAACCAAGTACCGCAATTTCTTGATTTTGAAGCAGAAGAAGAGTTAAGCTTAGCAAATTCTTTAATCCGTGATTGCAGGAGTTATGTTTGTCGCTTTGTCTCTGCAGCGAATGAACCTGACGGCGGTGACGGAGGAGAGAGAGGTGATGACGAGGCACGTGGAAGATTCCCTCGCTATCCTCCCTCCATTGCAGCGGTCTTATCTCTCTCACTGCTCTAGCTCTTCTTCTTCTTCTTCTTGTGACGGCCTCAACCTCGTAGATGTTGGTTCGGGCCCCGGTCTCCCCGGACTAATTTTTGCTATTGCCTGCCCTAGTAATCTTTCTCTCTCTTTCTCCATCTTCTGTTCCCTTTTTTTTCTTTTTGTAGTACTTTTTTTTGATCTTAAATGTTTCTAGTCTTCTTCCGATCCTTTGAAATTGAGCTATACTTAGCATGAGTTTACAGTTCAATGCAGAGACATCACCATTTATACTAAAAGTTTGGAGTTGTTTTCAAAACCTTCAAAATCTTAGTGGTCTTTTGGTCTTTCTAAACGCATGTGGTGAATTTGGTATAAAGTAGTGAACGTTGTTTAATTTGAGTTGCAGAAGTAGCAGCTTGAGGCAAGGGTTTATGGGAAGGGGTAAAACCAAGCCAGAAAAAGGGCTGAGTTTAGAGTGATTGTTGAGATGCTGAAAAGTACAAGTTAGAGTACTTGAATCTGAAACATGAAAATGAACAGGGCAAACCTTGATCATGATAAACAAGATTATCAAAAAACCTAGTCAATGTGGATCTTAAGTTTTTATTGGGCAAACATTTTTCTATGGACTTCTGTTTTCAGTAGGTGCAGTCTCCCAGTCTGCAATTAACTTCTTGAACCTGCAAGTTCTTCCTTTGAAATCAGAAGAATATCTGACTCCAAAATTTCTTGTTCTTTCAAGATGCTGTGATGGATTTATCATGACATAAATTTGCATGCTTATTATTTGAAATATGAATATCATATGTTATCTTCATGTTCATCAACAACAATGATCATTTTAGGACCTTTATGAGCCCATTCAGTCTAGTGCCATCGGACCAGATTTCATTTATCACGTAAAGGAAAAGAGCAGAAAAATGTAAGAGAGAGAATTATGATGTCATGCATCAATGTAATCAATACAAACTTCTTCACTGGTTCTATTATGGACCTTAGTATTTGGTTATATACATCAGATCAAATTCCTTTGCATGATATGATATGTTCCTCACATCACATTGTGATGTGAGGAACTGCTGCATAGACTAGTGCCTTTTTTTTAATCAAGGGAGGTTGGTGAGTAGGGAGGACTTGTACAAATTGTACCAACACCGGGCCAATCACTGCAAATTGAATAATGTTGGCCAAAGAAAAAGACTGCATAGGAGGTTTACATTGATACACATGCATTTCAGAAACATTATTTATAACCTTATTGGTATTTGATTGGAGATTGTATTGTTAGATATATCTGCTTTAAATTTTATTTTAACAGAGTGCTCACATGCCGTACTTTTAGGTTGGAAAGTTACTTTATTGGAATCCATGCATAAAAGGTGCTTATTCTTGGAGCATATTGTTGATCTTACTGGGTTGTCAAACGTGCAAATCTTACGTGAAAGAGCAGAGGTATTTTCTCTTTAAATTTTATGCTTGAAAAATTCTTGTGTAAAGATATTCACGTTATTCATTTATTTCTATCCACCTATATTGGCATAATTATACCTCATTTTATTGTTACCGCACATACGTATGCTAGTAATATAAAAGATTTGGCAAAACCCTGAACAAGCTCTGATGATTGAATGAGATTAATTCATATTTGAACTTGAAAAGCAGATCAATAGCTTAGACCACTTGATAGCTTCTCTTCACAGACTTTGACTGATTCATAGATATAATTTTCTGTGATTAATGCGGAAAATGTCATTTAGTAGATCAAATTTTTGTTAGCATCCACATAATTAGAATCAGACATGCTTGCAAAGATGGATTACGCTTGTAACATAGTTACAGTAAAAGCAGTCTTCAACTATTTGCGATACAATAAAAGCAATCTTTAGCAATTCATGATAATTCATAATTTATACTCTTGCTTTGTTGATTTCATATTAAAGAGAAGGAGCTTGTATAACACTTCATTTTAGATTTCTATGAAAATCAGCTTCGGTATTCTTTTAATTGCTAGTAGAATAATAGTTTAGGATCACTCGGGAAAACAATATAATTTTACTTAATGAATAGGGTGCAAGATATCTCTAAGTTATTCAATAAAATGACAAAACTATTCCCATGTCCTTGGGAAAAAGATGAATAAAGGCAAGTCCAATTTGCAGTATAGCATAGTAATGTTGCGTAAGTTGGGAAATGTTATTCTGTTTAATAGCTTCTCAAATTTGACATCTAACAAAGAACAAAGAAAACTTTGTTAAGATATATCAGTTGCTATTGGTTTGAGCTTAAGGGCCCTTTTTTCCCACTTTCTTTTTCTTTTCTTTTTGACAATCATGGTGGGACCGCCACTGCCTGGGTTTAAGCCCAGGACCTCTCCTCAACACATGCACTAACGAGAGAGGAACCAACCAACAGACCCGAGTCTTGATGGCTGGTTGAGCCTAAGCTTTTAGCGTGACCTATTTTTATTTATCTTGCATTAGATCTCATATTTTGATCTTTTAATCAAACATATAGTTAGGACATCCACTTATTACTATTTTGATTTACCAACGGAAATATAGTTTTCTTTTGATTAGTGGCTTTTTTTTCTTGAACTTTTCAAATTCACCAGTACCTTCTTTTTAACCATGGCATGCCAAAATCTTGTTATAGGACAGAATGTGGGCCAGTGTCTTGATTTCAGGGAGTTATTTGATGTGGCAGTGGCAAGAGCTGTTGCAGAAATGAGAATTTTAGGTGCAGTTTCAGTTTATAATTGCAAAGTATGTTTTGTACATAACCAGTGAACCAGTTGACATTGAAGTTCACTTTGCTAAAAGCTTGGTTGTTTACAGCTGAATACTGTCTTCCCTTGGTTCGAGTTGGTGGCTTATTTGTAGCTGCTAAAGGTTATCATCCTCAGGTAACACACACGTGCACACGCGCGCGGGCACATATATATTTTAAAGAATGCCACCCATGTGATTTTAACACATGCATGTAATTTTTATATCAAATGTCTCAAATTCATCCGTTTATAATTCTCAAATTTACTGCTTTTATATTTTATATTCTCTTGCCTATCTGGGCAGGAAGAAGTAAAAGTTGCAGAGAATGCAATTCGGTTGATGGGTGCTTCAATATTGGAATTGTCTACAGGTATATTATCTCTATACATTTGTTAGTCTCATAAATATGCTATTATAGTGCTTATCTGATTATTGATTCATTTTAGAGAAAATGAAACCACACTTGGACATATAGACCGGGGTTGATTAAGATAAGGGTTGATTGGGGTTAAATGTGCATGAAAAATTACCATAGGCAGTTTTGCATTTTCTGAAGATCCTCAGATGTGTTTTTGGTGTGATATAAGATAAGCAAGTTCTTAGGCACCAATTTGTCATTTAATTGCGATGTCAAATGGCATAATCACCATTTTGTAGCAACGTGTATAGTTTGGTAATGCAATTCATAAGTGCAGCTTAGAATTATTTCTATTGTTCACAGTGGAATCACATGGGCCTCTTGGACAACGAACTGTTGTTATCTGTTTGAAAGATCGTGCGACGCCTAGAAAGTATCCTCGTCATCCAGGTGTTCCCTCAAAGATGCCACTATGAATAGGTGCGACTTTTTGACTTGCCATCATATTACCGTCGACTTATATTTTCTCTAATTAAATGGACTCAGAAAGGGCCATGTTATTAAGTTTAATTCCACCATGGGAAGGATGATTCTTGTTGCACCAATAACCTTTTTCATTTGTAAAAAATACTTTCTTGTTGTTTTATTTGATCATTATTTTTTTTTTCCCATGCTGGCCTGTTTATTTGTGTAAAACATATCCTGTTTACAGAGATTTCATCTTGTTCCCAGATGACATTTAGCCTTCAATACAGAATTAAATTCCGACATTTTTATCAATTTCAATGGTGTTTCCTCTAGATCTGTTTAAATATGTGAAATGGAAATAGAGGATGAGTGCTTTCTCAGCACGAGGGGTGTAGAATTCTCTTAAATAAACTTATTTGGTTGCCTTTTGGGTTCTTGTTGTTAGCCGAAAGAATAATGACAACTTTTAAGTGAAGATATATAAGCAAAATTGTAGTATCCTTTCCCCCCTTTTTTCAGAGAACAAACCCATTCTTGGCAAACTGGAGTTGTGGTCTGGGTTCAGATGACCTGAACTGCTGCACTTGA
The DNA here is from genome assembly GCF_000442705.2 of Elaeis guineensis. NCBI lineage: Eukaryota > Viridiplantae > Streptophyta > Magnoliopsida > Arecales > Arecaceae > Elaeis > Elaeis guineensis. Next base: position 154,689,755 of record NC_025993.2, on the reverse strand, counting down.
GGTTTAGTCATCAAAACATATAACCTCTGCTTAGTGTGTTGTTGTGCCCTGCAACATATTCAGTATGTCGAGTGACAAATTTATATTGTATGCTTGCTTGTTTGCTAAACCATTGCCTTTTTTTTTTCTTTTTGCCGTTAATATCCTCGATCCTAATTAAGCCAAACTTGATTTGGATTTTGCATTCCCCCTCCCTTTTTTCTCCTTATTTAGTAAATTTTGCACGGCTCGGGTCCGGTTTGGATATGTTGGGTCAACCCATGTTAAGAGAAGTGGTCACCTGGTAATGTACTGGGCTATAAGGTAAGGCTAAGCTCGCGAGTGGTAATGTTTTGATTTTAGCTATTGCCATCCTAGTTCCATCAAGAAGCCTAACAATAGCCAAGCCCGAGAGGGGATGACCAGATCTTTTCTCATCATTGTTCTTCTTTTTTATCTTGATCTCAATGGCCAGGCAGGCACGTACACAAAGAACAGATGTATGACATCACCTTCCTCCGAAACTAGTCAGCTGCCTGCTACTTTGTATATCCTCAGGAAATGCGTCCTTCTTTCTGGTTTCTAGATAAATAGATGGGTAGGTGATCCACGTGAAGATTGAGATAGCCGCCTCTTGGACAGGTTAATCCTAGGGCTTTGTTTAACTGTAGCATCCGTATGAAATCTTGCAATCAATGTTCCTCTTTTCTTTTGTGTCCGGTCAACGTCAATGCGAGCAAACTAACCGTTTCAAGAGGCCAAACCAATCTTATAAAAGGTCTATCTATTTGGTGGTTGGGTGGTCTAATCAGAAGGTTTTAGTAAGACGAAACAACATCCTTTTGTTGAGGTCCGTGAGTTATCCAGTATCAAGGAGAAATGATGGACGAGTTGGAAGAGGCCTTGATCTTTCTTGGTCATTAAATCATAAATACATGATTCAGTAAGTTGCTGCTTCTTGGGTTCTTGATCCAAGGTTGGTGCTGCATGAAATTTACAAGCAAGCATATGTATCGGAAAGAGTATCCTGAAATAATGAATCCCTTACGTAGCTAGGACTTCAGGTTTAGTGAGCTTGGAATTGGGACTCGAGAAGTTCCATGGATGGCTTTCTCTTTCCCTGTCCCTTCCCCTCGAAGAGCTTACGAGCTCCTTAGTTTTATCTTCTTTCTTCTTTTCTTTTTTTGAAAAAAATTGTTGCAACGAGTTAAAATCACTTGAGCTCTCCTCTTTGACCATCTCGCAGGAAGGATGTGATCCAATCGGCAAATAGTTTGAATAACGCGTCGCATTTAAATTGGTTGGTGGAACTCCAGGCCAGTTCCCCGACTCACGCCTGCCGCCCACCCCTTAGGGGAGGAAGGGTGATGTGAAATCTAGTAGATTATAGTCGTCCGATACCTAATGTCTACGAGAGCGACCTTCATGGATTGCCTTGTGGTTTTGGACAAGATGACTTCAATCATTTATTATATAGAAAAATTAAGAACCGTGTGCTAATCGTGCCTGTAACTATCAAAAGGACGCGGTCTAGATCATTTCAGACTTCATAATTATTAATAATTGCCATTCATTTTAGATAAATATTTTTTTTTTTTCTACAGTTTATTCTTTTAGATTTGACCTCGTCTATTGACCTCACATACTGCATACAGGCCCTTAGCAAACATTTGACTTTGATAAATTCTCAAAATACAACCGGCGAGCTGAAAGAAACATCGGAAGGTTCACTCTTGGTGGCGCAGCCCATGTTGTGAGGAAGTAAATGGGGGAGAACAAGCTTGCTAATAGATAGCTTGGTCAAGACTAGAGGGACACGCATAGGTGGAGCAAAGTAGAGACATTTTTATTTTCCGGTGCAATTTAAGAATTGCTGTGGAGAAAGAAACGAAGAAAGCAATTGTCATGAATAATGTTGATGTTGGTCGGCCAGCATCATGCGTGCACAAACGGGCACTCAAAAGCATTTTTCCGTTCGCAGCTTTTCTTGTATATGTGTTATGCGACATTGAGATGATCAATCCAAGTTGTGTAAGATTATCTGGGAATAGATAAAAGTCATTGGCATATGATACAAAATTTAAAATTTTGAAAATATTATTTTTGCTTAGATAAATAATACAAACATTCCATAACTTCTTTATTTCCTATACCGATTGATCAATTACCTTTGTTTTTTTTTTTATTAGAACATAATGCGAGATTGATGGCAAAAATTGATTGTATGAATATTTAAACTCAGGCTAAAATAATTAGAACCTTCCTGGCATAATCTTCCAAAATATTCATTAATTTCGCCTCCTCATCCCACACGACACCAAACACAGACTATTATCCGTATGACCAAGGACCAAAAGTACACCGTGCACATTTTTCAGCCGGCCCGGTCGGCAGACTTCTTTGAAATCCTCTCTTCCCCCACGTAACTACTTCTTATGTCATTAACTTCCAACAAAAACCCTATTAATCTCCTCCCTAAACCACTCCATTTTCCTCTCCCCTCCTAAACCCACCACCAAGGCCATGAGCTCCTCTTCCAACCTCTTCCTCCTCCTCTCCTTGGCCTCCTTTGCTGCCTTCTTCTTCTTCTTCTCATCCACCCCCTCCGCCTCTGCCTTCCCCTTCCCCTTCCCCGGTGCGCCTTCGCCCTTCACCAACCCCTGGCTCCCCTTCCAGAACCTCTCCGGCTGCCACCGCGGCGACAACAGGACCGGCCTCGCCGATCTCAAGGACTATCTGAGCCGCTTCGGCTACCTTCCGACCGCCAACTTCACCGACGCCTTTGACGAGGCTCTCGAAGAAGCCCTCAAGACCTACCAGCAGAATTTCGGCCTCAACGCCACCGGCTCCCTCGATGACTCCACCGTCAGCCAGCTCATCATCCCCCGCTGCGGCGTCGCCGACATCATCAACGGCACCTCCTCCATGCGCTCCGCCAAGCTCCCTGGCCGCAACCTCTACGCCTACTTCCCGGGCAGCCCGACATGGCCTTCATGGAAGCGCGACCTGACGTACGCCTTGGTCTCCACCTCCGCCGTCTCGATCGACACCTCCGCTCTCCGCACCGTCTTCGCCCGCGCTTTCGGCCGGTGGGCGGCTGCAACGACGTTGACGTTCACCGAGTCGGACTCGGTGTCGGATGCCGATATACAGATCGGGTTTTACAGCGGCGACCACGGCGACGGGGAGCCGTTCGACGGGGTGCTGGGGACGTTAGCTCATGCGTTCTCGCCGACCGACGGGAGGTTTCACCTCGACGCGGCGGAGCAGTGGGTGGCGGATGGGGACGTGACCCAAGCGAGCTCGAACGTGGCGGTGGACTTGGAATCGGTGGCAGTGCATGAGATCGGCCACCTGCTGGGGCTCGGCCACTCATCGGTGGAGGAGGCGATCATGTACCCGACGATCAAGACGAAGACGAAGAAGGTGGAGCTGGCGAGCGACGACGTCGAGGGGATACAGAACTTGTATGGGAGTAATCCGAATTATACGGGCGCTGTTCCGACGACCAGCAGCCGGGAGAGCGACTCCAGCGATGGGGGATTGGGGATGATGGGCGTGGGGTGGGGCCGGGTAGTTGGGTTGTGTTTGGCGGGTGCGGCCGTTGGGTTCTTGGTGTTGTAGCCGCTTGGGATAGTTCTTTGTTTTTTGACCTTTTTGTTTTACATAGCATTCCTTTTATATTCTTCCTTGTATTTATGTTCTTGGACATTATATCACATACGGATATACTATTTATACGTTTTTTTTTTTTTTATATATATATATGATGGCTTTATTCTCTCCTTTTCTGGGATTTATTTTCATTAGTAGTTCCTTGGGAATGGGAGGCTAATAATTTAGCCAGTTTTGAACCAAAACAGCGTTGCTCTCAGACACGTTGTCTTGGGCAATATTCTGGCTCAGGTGGTTGCAATTCAATACGTGGTTGTGCGCATAGAGAATATAAATATCCATAGATTCTCTTCAAAAATGCAGCTGAATATCCTAATAATTTAAGAGTATATCTCAGGCATTTGAAGCTTTTTACCCAAAAATGAGGTGCAATTCAATATATCATTTTTGTTTTAGAAAAAAATTCCGAAAGGATGCTAGCTACCATCACGGTCCAATCTGGAGTAGGCAACACAATTTTGTTATGTTGTCACATTTAGATCTCAACCGATTATAAGGAAAGATTCTGTTGTCAACATATATATATATATATATATATATATATATGTTGGTCAAAAGGTCTATTGGCAGTGAGGATGGCTCTCCTGGATTATTCCCATCTTCCAATCCCTGATGAAGGGGAGATTCAATTCTTGGTTAATTCTCAATTCTCCTAGGCCGTAAGACTGAGTTTTTTTCCTATATATATATATATATATATATATATATATATATATATATATATATATATATATATATATGTATAAAGACAAGCTTTATATAGAGGAGAATGACCCGTTTGAATAAGTCATTTTTTATGCTTTCTATGTAACTTGTGATGCTTATGTCGATAATGGATGGAACTTAATCCATTTTATTACTTCTTTGTTTTCTTGCCAGATCATTTGAAAAGCTTTTTATCATAGAATAATGCTTGCAGCATAATTAAATTTGTGTGCATGCAGTAACAAAGTTTGTGAGATCATCTCAACTGATGGATTTCTAAAATCGGTTCTCTTCGAATTTTAACAAGCATGTGTTGGAAGGGAAATTTCATTTAGCAACAAACAAAAAAAAAGTTACTTATGATGTCTATGTCACCATTGTACAGAACTTAATCCACCTTTTTCTCTCTTTATTTCCTTGCCCGGCCCGTTCAGAAACTTTAATTCATCTTAGAATAATGCTTGCACCATAAATTTTTGTGCGGCAAACTTTATGAGATGATCTTGGAGTGATGGGTTTCTACTTTCTAAAGGCGGTTCTCTTTAAATTTTAACAACCATGCATTAGAATTAGTAAACTATTTCATTAAGCAAGGAACAAATGTTTGATTTAGAGAGAACTTAACCAACAAATTTACAGAATCTATGATGCGCCGTGGGCTATCATCTTAGTGGAAGGCTATCATCTTATACAATGGATACTTCCTCAAAAGTGCATCCATAGGTTACCTGAAAAAATTTCTTACCCAAGGCAGGTGTGGTGCGTTATGGATAATATATTTTTAAACATATTTTTTGGTAAAAAAAAATTCTACATATGGTCGACCAGCAGTATCAACAAGATATTTTTCATTCTAAAAATGGTTCACCTACGAGGGGTAAATAAATTTTCTCCCAACGCATGACCACTCACAAGTTTGGTTCAGAAGTTAGACAGACATTGCCTCTCCAAGATATCTAATCATTCACCGCCGCGTTGCATATATTATAAAATATCAAAAAAAAATCTTAAATTTTTAAAAAAAAAAAAAAAAAAGAAAATAAGAACTCCGTCGCTTAGGAGAGCACTCACTTATTTTAGGCCCGCAAGAAGTCAGGAAGGCACTATAATTTGCCCCATACCGTCCGGAATTCTACTTCTTTCCCTCTTTCGGTGACCGCCACTCCCCCTCTTACGCTTGTACTTCCGTACGTCCCTCTCCATCGACTCTAAACCAGCGTTTCCTTCGCCTTTCCCCATGGCCTCCTCCTTGGTCCTCTGTCCCTTCCTCTTCCTCCTCTGTTCCGTTTCTTCAATTGCTTCTCCCTCTCCACTCCAATCCTCCCGTCTTTCTCGCATTCTCGAGTTCCATGAGCCAGAGCGGGTGTCTCCATAGGTTCAAGAAGCAATGGCCCGTGGCCTTCGTGGGGACTCCTTCCGGCCTATCAAGCCAGCTTCGAGTTTGAGATCATTCCCGAGGTAACTGTCCGTCCGATGGACGTTTCCTTCGATGTTTGAAACAATCCAAGAAAGGTTGAATGCTTTCAAACTCATCAATCTAAGTTTAGATTTGCGATGAAGTTAGGTTCTTGCTAGTTAATTGATTAATTAATTAAATTTTTCATGATCTAAATGTTTCGTAAATGCCGGTAAACTATCTAGATCGAACCGAGAATCTTGTATGGAATAAGTACTATTTTTTTGTCTGTTTTCTACGTAACAGTTTAGAGATTTTTTTTTTTTTTTTTGCCCCTCTCTTTCTACGGTAACTGCTTGATTGCCAGTTATTCTTAGGTAATGCCTGAAAATATTGAAGAAAGGTCGAATCTTTTCAAGCTTATCTTGTTTGTTTAGGTTTGTGAATTAAGTTACGTTCTTACTACCTCTATTGCGTGTTCTCCTAAGCCACGGAAGTTTCCTAAGCCTGGTGCTTCAGTCAACCACCCTGTCTTCTCCAATCTTATGGACACTTACCCGTCTTGTTAACCTTCTTGCTCTGTCCTTTTAGGTCCTGTAAACTCTCTTGCAGACTCCTAAAACTCTGTCCAGCATCTTTGAGTAATAAATCAAGGTGGCTAATTACCTAGTTTCCTTTTAAATCAAAAAACTACCTTTCTTGCGTGATTGTGATCCAAATGTTTCTTGAACGCTGCTAAAACTGAGTCGAACCAAGAATCTTTTATGCAAAGAATAATACTGGTGTCTGCTTTCTACCTTTAACCAAATCGTTTTGAGAATTTTTGTTGGTGCTTCCAGGGTAATTGTTTGATTGCTTTGAGTTTTTATGTAATGTTGGAAATAATCCAAGGAAGGCTGAATCTTTTGATATTTCTTGATGTTGGTTTTATGTCGTGAAGAAGTTAGTCTTGCTAATTTCTTTCGTGCATGATTGTGATTTAAACGTTTCTTGAATGCTGGGAAGCTACTGGAAGCGAATTAAGCAAAAATGTTTAATGGAATGGTACTATATTCGTATCTGATTGGTAAAGTCCTACAGTGAATGGGTTGAAGAATTCTTTTTCTCCCCTTTTGTTAGGTAACTGCTTGATTACCATGAACTTTTGGTAATGTTTGAAACAATCCAAGGAAGGCTGAATGTTTTTTGACTTCTCATTGTTCCTTCAGTGTTTTCGCTGAGTTAGATTTTTTTTTTGCTCCCAGGACTGCGATTTAGATATTTGTTGAATGCTTTCAACCATCTGAACTGAATTATATCAAGAAGCTTTAATGAAAAAGGTATTATGTGGTGTCTGATTTGTAAACTTTAGGTTTTCAATGTTCTACTTTTCATGTTGTTTTATGTGCTTATTCTTTAAATATGAAGTGGTGGACAATTTTGTTCATGTCCATGAAACTCACCTTCTCTTTGGATTTGCCCTTTTTTTCACTGATTATTGCTTTCCTGCACCTTGTAGTTGTTTTTTGCGTATACTATCATCTCAATGGTCCCTAATCCTCTGCTTGGATATCTAAATCTAAAAGATATATATTTTCTGTTGTTTAGCTTACCTAATACGTTATATTCTTTTTTATCTCGGTTATTATTAAAGAGTAAGGCATTATCCTATTAAAAAGCCCTTGCATCAGGCCATTGGGATATTTTGATCAACCAGCTTGTAGTATTTGGACCACGCAATCATCTTCTATATAAATGACAGATGGTTTAGATCACCTCATAGGCTTGGTTTAGATTACCCCCTCTGCTTCCTTTGGGATATTCACTCTGTTTTGTACTGATTATATAGATTTATGATAAATGGAAATCAAGTAAAGATTCAGGGAAATATAATTCCCTGATTACTGGTATTTCCTGCATCCTTTTTATTTAAGATTGATTGTTCAGTGATTTCATTCTTGATCCATGATCCTTGGGGCAACAAGTGTGGAACTTTCAGCTGGTTTACATTGGTTTTTTAAGTTTTGGTGTCTCGCACATCTATCTGAGGAGAGAACTTGGTGGTGTATGATTATTATGAGTGCCCAAACCAGGGGGCCTTCTCTATGTTTCTTCTACTGGTTGTTTGGCTGGAACGCTTATTCCCTGGAGTTACTACCAGAATGCTGTTACATCCTGTTGTAAGCTACTGTGTTTAATGAATTTGTGTCATATGCAAAGTTATTCTTGTAGTCTTCCAATAGATTTAGATGTTTTCATCTGTTTTTGTTTTAGAGAAAAGAACCCCCATATCTACATCACCACATCTTATTCCTCTGCATAAGTTTCTCTGGTTCCACATATTAGAGAACTTATTTCTGCAGGACATATTTCATGATGTAATAGATGTTTCCCTTGTTTTGCCACATGTTGTTCATCTGCATAAGTCTTCCCTTTTCCTGTAGCTGTCTGAGGCCATGTAACCATTATTAAATAGTAAGTCCTCATTTTAGCTTGTACGATACATTTTCCTGTTTCTTCTACTCTTTGTTGAGCTCCACATTAGCTACAGATAATATTGCAATTTACTTATAGCAATGCAATAAAGGTTATAAAACATTATATAATGTTTTGTGGCACAATAATTTTAGGACAAGTGGTGCAGCAAGTTCATGGAACCTACACTATAGTCCTCTAAGAAGAATGTTATGTACTTTTGGATTTTTGGGGGTCAATGAACATGACATGAAGTGTTCAACTAAATAATTGGAGTATATATTGTGGAGTTGGTGCAGGGTGTTTAAGGTGAAACCATCAAGGGGTGTTCGGCTGAATGAAGCAATACTATAGGACTCCACCTATTGGGCATGTTTATTGTTGCTTCTACTTTTTAAGAGATTCCTATCACAAAAGGAGAAATTAGAAGCTAGATTTTCTGTTTTCTGCTATTTAAACTTTCCTTCTTGTGGAAGCACTTTTCAGTTATTGTTGTCAACCACTCATTTTATCTACAAAACATTTTGTTGCTTCAAAAGTTACAAAATACTAGTTCTAAGCAACACCAAAAACACACCTCTTCTCCCATCTACATTTGCTTGTGTTGCCGGCCACTTTAGCATCCATTTACCTTGTAGTAAATGAAGTCTTGCTTAAAGTTGCTGAAGCCTTCCTTTCTCATGCCCGGTTAGAGAGACAAGGAAGACAAGAAAAGTGTTAAATAGGCGTTGTAGAAAAGCTTACAGCTATGAACTAGTTTTGTTGTCTTTCAAAGGCCTTTTTTTTTTTTTTTTTTTGATAAATAGGATGTAAGGAAGGATGGGTGGAGCATGTGAGGGGTGGATTTCTGCTTGATAAAATTATTTCTCATTTATTTTTTTTGACATAACTATAACACTTCTTCATTTTTTCATTCATATTATTTGTATATATATATATATTTATTTTATCTATACTATTAATCCTATATTATTAAATTTTATTATTAATTATTTTAATTTTAGTACATAATTTTCATAATTATAATTAAATAATTAGAATTATCTTTTATTTTTCTATTTATATTTACTATTTTAATTAATTTTTTATATAATATTAATTAACTATTTAAATTAAATTATAAATTCATTAGTTATTTGTATAATTAATATATATAAACAAATTAATTTATTAATAATTAATTTATTAAATTATTTATTAAATTAAATTAAATTAAATTAAAATATTTATATAATTTTTATATAATTATAAATTATAAAGATTATAAGTTTATACATTGCTTATTTCTTTAGTATAAATAAGTATTATAAATTGATAATAATAATATTTTTTTTATTAAAGGGTAATTTAGTTAAAATATCATACAAATATCATCCATCGTCCCTTTCATTCATCCTATACCAAATAGAGGAGAGTATCATTCCCATCTATCTTTCCATGTTTCACCAAATGTATGAGAGCATGGATAGAAGGTTCTCCTTCTTCTATTCATCCTCTTCCTCATTCATCCTTCCTCCTTTACCTATCCTTCCTCTAGTCCATCCTTCATACCAAACAATATGTTAGGGTTTGATGTAATCAGACTTCATGTATTATAAATAAAAGAATGGAGCCTTTTGTTTTCTTTACTCTTGTGATGTGCTTCCATAATGGAGGTATTACAAAGCGAGTCCATTATCATCCTTCTTCTCCTTTACTTCTTTCTTCTGCCTTCAGCTTTGCTTCTTTTTGTTTTTTGTTGTCGTTGTGAACTAATCTGCAGCAGAACCCTGCGGAACTAACGACACAGAAAGCTGTTCCATTGGTACCATTGTCAGCCATTTGTCGAAGGCAAACAACCACCTATCAGGGTCAGATCATGGCTGTTGTCATTAGCAGACATTGTCCTAGTAGATCATGGCTGTTGTCATACCAGACCTTGTTCTGGTATTGCAGCAAGCCTAACAGCCTTCCATTACAATCCATGGTTTATGCCTGCAAACTCTAACCTTGCTGCCCCTAACACCAGTAGTTTCTCAGATCTATAATACGTTAGAATCAAATATGCTGTTTCCATCTTTGTTATTTCTCCTTGAATCTATTCTTATAATCCAACAAAAGACCCCTCTTTCTCGCAAAAAACACAGTCTTTGGTTGCCTTGTTTTGTTTAAAGCCCTAAAGTTATGACTAAGCTGGAATTTCCAACAACATAATAGGTTTAAGCCTTTTCCTCCCTATACCCTATAGACCTCTACCATTTATTAGACTGTCCGACATCAGTCTGGTATCAGAGCTTCTGGTAAGCCACCATGTTCTGTCATATCTGATTATCAATAATGCCCTTATGAACATGGACGACATCCCTCATGAAAATTTCACTAGAGATCCTGAACCAGAGGAGTTTTTGAATTGGATCACAGATTTAGAAGATTGCTTTGATTGGTACAGTATGTATGACCGAATGCAAGTCCATTTCACCAAGTCAAAACTAAAAGGTCCGGCCTACATCTGGTGGAGAGGTGTAGAGGATAGGATTATTTGTTGAGACCGAGCTCCTGTTATCAATTGGAAAGGGTTGAAGAAATTATTTAAGGTATCTGCTGCTGTACTATAAAAAGCTTTTTACTGTTCAACATCAGAATGGATATGATCAACCTATCGTCAAAAAGACTCCAAGAGAGGGATTTGGAAAAATGGAAAAAGCTTCTCGATTTTCAAAAATCAAGTTGGTGAATGATCTTCATTATGTGGTGGAAGGCTTGCAGAAAAAGCAATGTAGACAAAGAAGTTAAGCACCTCTTTTTTCAGAGAACTGTCAGACATGTGCAGATGCAAGAACAGTGAAGCTAATTTTAGTTGAAAGCCATAATAAAGTACCTCATGATCATACTGGGATATGGGGCAACAATTCAACAAAAATAGGATCAAGTCCATGTGGCAATGGAACTGAAAGAAAAGAGGTCAAGGAGTTACCTAAATAATTAATGTACAAGGTCCTAAAGACATAGTGGAAGAAAAGATAGTCATGGAGAAAGCTTTCCGAGATTCTCATTTTAAAGGAAGAGCTTAATGAAATAAAAGACTCTGCTATAATGTTAGAAGAATAGGTGACATCTGTTTCTGATGATCCTTCAAAAGTAGGCTATTTGGATTCTGAATTTCCTAAAGTTGTTAAAGAAGTCTGGAAACTTGCTTTTTATGATCCTCATAAATTTAATGAACAAGACCTCCTACAGGTTCCATTAAACCTTGGAGAAGTTGTCTGGTTAAAAGAAATACATGTTGATTTTGGTTTCTTCGTGCAAGACAACATTGTGATGGGCAAAACTAACATGAAAACCAGTGAAACTTGGGCTGATTCAAAGCAGGTCAAGTATTAATTTTACCAAGAACAAACATGTAGATCACACGTGAAATGCAGTTTAAACTCTACTCATAATATCACACAACATGCAATAATTGGTATCCATCACCAATTATTGTTGAGACAAGGAATCAATAAGAACTGGAGATGAGATTCTGGCAGCAGAACTGAATGATGGAGATTAAGAACATGTCATGGTGCACTGAAGTGTTGATTTTCTTAGATTTCATTGTAGTTATGAATCTTCTTTTTTTATGTTTCCTATTATTTTTAGTTTTTAGTAGGCCTTAAAGTCAAAGGCTGAGATTAAAAGATCTCAGATTTAATTGTTCATGGTGAACAATAACCATGCCTTATTAGGGGCTGTTTTGGGATTTTTAAAAGTCTCAAATCAGGGTTTCTGTTCTGTTCTGAAAATGGACTCTCAGGGTTTGACGTAATCAGACTTTATGCAGATTATGAATGAAAGGGGGAGCTTTTGGTTTTCTTTGCTCTTGTGGTGTGATTCCACAAGGGAGCTTTGAGGCCTTCAAAAACTAGATGTGATTCCTAGGTCCCGGAGCAAGTCTGGTATTATCCTTCCTTTCTTTCTACTACTTTCTATGGACTCACACCTAGGATTTGATGTTGTGTGTAATCATTTTGTTGCATGTTGTATGTAGTAATTTTGATGATCATATGCAGTCATCTTATGAGACTACTGCAAAGTTTATTCTCGCTAATGTACTTTTCTTTATGAGATCAACTCTCAAGCGTGTAGTTGTAAGGTAAGGCTGGGGTGGTAGTTTTACTATCTTGCCAAATACTGATGAGTCAGCCTGGATAAACTTAATTTGGGCCTATTTTTCATTTTTATTTTGACCAATGATACACTTATTTCAGTGGTTTCGAGCCACTGTCAATTTTTGCACACTGATAATTTTAGATGATGATACTTATGTGAATAATAATTGCAGTTGTTGCTCGGATCGCACCCTGCAACCTGGCAAAAGTTTTGCAACAAAAAAAGCTACTGTGTTTCTGCTATCAATTTTGTTCCCGACTCAATGATGGCGGCCTGATGCTGTGAATTACATCTCTAACTATTTGGGTCTTCTTCTCAATGATCATGCTAGGCGTTGTGTGGTAACTTGTTTATGTGATTCTTTTTGCATATATGACTATTTGGGTCTTCATAGTTAATTTTTGACTGGGTTTTCTCGTCCTTGAAAAATAGTTTCGGAGGGAACCATTATTTTGTTGTAGATGTTACTAGATTTAAACTTATTGTGCAGGTTCAATTGTTTCCCTTGTATTATGTGGGTAATCCTGAACACAAAGTTACCAAGAACAACAAGAACCTATCAAAATTTTCTGGCATGCAGTGTTCTTGGTAGGGTTATGTGCAATCTTGTTTCTATCCTTTCTTTAGATTAAAAGAATGAATTTTTTATGTGCATTCTTTACCTTTACTATTTTAATGAACCATATTTAATCTCATCTCATTGTTTTCCTTGTAAATCAATAGATGATAAATTTACCTTAACCTAGACCCACCATGTACCACCTGGAAACATAAAAGACCACAGGAATTCAAGCAAGGAGTATCCACCCAACGTGGTCGGAGGAAAAGGCAATGAAGCTGTTCGGAAAAGAAGTGGTGCTTCTAGAAAGGTTGAACAGCCATCAGACATCCTATCTTTAAACAACGGCTTATCCAATCAACTAAGAAAAAAAAAAAAAAACGATTTCTTGAGGGAATCCAGTTCAAAAATCCAACTTGATGACATTGCCGATGAAAATAAGGACTACCATGTCATGGCGGTTGGGGCAGGTAATTAGTAAATGATGCCTGCATGCTTCACCCCTGACGTAACATCAACGCGGCACATCCGTTGTGACCTGGTTTGGTTTGACGAACATTGCTAAATAACAAACATGCTCTTACGAGCAGAAAGTTCCAATATTATTTGAAAATTAAAACGGTCAACTCACCTTTCTTTTTCGATTGTAACAGCCAAAACATCTTTCAAACATGCTGAGCAACCAGTGATGCTAAATTACGACTCATATTGATTATTTTCCGGAAGAACAAGCGAAGAACACTATAGGATGCTCCCTGCAATGTATGCAGAGAAGAATTCGATAGATTCGCATCCGCATGGCTTGGCCTGGCCTGCAAGTGTTTTTGCATGCATCATCCATCTATAGCACATTATTTCCAGTTTCTCTAGGTGATGGCCGGCCGTAACTCATTTAACATTTCAACCAGATGGCACCTACTCTGCGTGTGCTTATTTCATGCCTTGCACATAATATGATCACTTTGTTGTAGTGATAATAGCTAATTTATGGTGTAACAATTATCACGATAATTGGGAATAGAGAGAGGTCCCTTGTGGCAAACTGCAAAAGTTTGTTTCAACGTAAGCAAATCAACCTACCCGAGTTGAGTTGAAGCATCCTTTGTCTGCAGGGGAAATCCAAAAAGTGGTGTTCGGTTTAGCAAGAAAAAGGCCCCAGGCCCGAATGGTTTCCTGGCTTTTCTACCAGTATTATGGGAACATTATCGCAAAGGATCTTTGTTGGTTATTTGAGAAGATCTAGAAGGGCTCTGCGAAAGTTTAACAATGGGGGACTACAGACCAATTTGCCTCATCAATGGAATCTTGAAGATACTTGTAAAGAACACTCTGATCTCCCAAGCCCAATCGGCGCGTTTATAAGAGGTCGTTAGATTAATGATTGCTTCTTGACGGTCATTGAGATCATCTCATATAGAAATAGGACAAACTTGAGAGGGCTGGTCCACAAGTTAGACTATGAAAAGGCCTTTGATAACATTGGATGGGACTATCTTATTTCTCTCCTAAAAGCTAGAGGGCTCTGGGAAAGAGGTGTTCATGGACTCTTCGTCATGGCAAAATGGCTCGTAAGAGTCTCAAGCAAGGGGATGCACTCTCTCCCTTGTTCTTCATTCTCACAGTGGATTTACTCCCAAGATAGTTGGAAGTAGCATCTACAAACAATTTAACCTGAGGCATCAAATCCTACGAGACTACAAGAAGGATGCATTGCCTACAGTATGTTGATGATACAATTACTTTGCTTTATATTTTTCAAAAAAAAAATAAATAAAACACTCCTACTTTTTTTTTTTTTTTTTGATAAAAAAAACACTCCTACTTCATACAACCATATGAACACCTCATTATGATTTCTACATTTTCGATCATTCTTTGAATTTTTGGCAAAATTTTCATATAATTTCGTCTGAATTCTGATTCCACCCATTGACAAACACATCCCTTTAGTAGAAACCAGAGCCAATGCTCGGTTACGGTGAGTGCCAGTCCATGCCGTCTTTTCTGACCACAGATATTCTAAGATTTTTCTGATGCATAACTGCCAACTTGGCAGATTATGGCCGATTGAATTCATTTGGTTTTGGTGTGTGGCCTAATCCATTTGAGGCCCTCCCCTTCCTCAAAATAGTGCGTTAGTTGATAGAGAGGACTCGGTCTTGCCATATTCATCAAATATGCCGGCTGCAAAAGCAATAGAAGAATAAAATTCTTCATGCATCGCCAACCAACCAGATCACTCTTAGCTGCAATTGGATATTAAAAATCCTTTCTTTGTCTTCTTATTCTGCAATACCAACGAACCTTCTTCCAAAGACTTCAAACTTTTCCTCCGTCAAAGCACGCGGCAAATTTCCCAGCCTTCTGTTTACAGGATTCCCTTCCGGCTTTTAACCATAAATACACCAAATGGACCCTTCTTTCCTTGTTTCTTTCTTCCATTGCTCCTCCTCCTCCGTCTAGCTTTCTTGGATTAGACTGCTAAATTTATCGTCTCGACTTGATGGAGCGGAATAACTCGATCGGGACATCGTGGGCGGATCAGTGGGACTACAGCGATCCCCCGCCAAATTCAGAGAAGAGCAGCGACGATAGCAACAAGAAGAGCGGCATCGAGAAGACGAAGGCCGTGGCTTCCACTGGGCTGAAGAAGGTGAAGGAAGGCACAGCTCATGGGATCCAGTGGATCAAAGACAAGTATCAGAAGACGACCCAGAAGCGCTGAAGAACCATGGAGACAGTTTCTTTTTTCCCTTTTTCTTTTTTTTTCTTTTTTTTTTTTTTGTATACGCCTTCTTATCTTTGCATACATACAGAATACTTGTACCGAACAGCTTTTGTCTTGTAAGTTGTGTGATGTAAATAAAATTAGAGAATAATTTTTGTTCCCATGGTGTTGTTTTGGTTGCTCTTTGTTAATCTGGTGGTCGACGATGACCAAAATGATCATGCTAGCCCAGATCACTTGACCATTTTAAAGGGGCTTGCCCTATATTTCCTAAAAAAAAAAAAAAAACTGTACAAATTCAGTTATGGTTCTGATGAAGCATAAAATCCAACATCAAACTGCCAACGATAAACTAATTTCTGCGGGCACAGTTCTTGCTACAGAAAATTGGTGTTTTGTTGCGTCCGGATTGGGTTTCCGAGAATTGCTAAGTGTGGTAGATGCTACTTTGCTAGAAAGGCATTCATTAGGAATTCCGCCCGGTTGGTACCAATTAAGCAGCAAGGCATAGTTCCCACAAGGATTTTTGCTGGCCACCGGATGCAATACCTGCGACCACCTGGTCTTACACGTGCAAGAGAATCCAACTCCTTGATGAACTTTTGGGTCTTTGTCTCATTGCATCTCCAAACTAGTTTCGGCAGTCTTCATTGTTTCCTTGGCTTGCAAGCTACTCCCACATCCGAAGAGATCCAACTCTCTTAGTTTAATTGCATAATATGCTGACCGGTTGGAGATCCTTATGATGGTCAATCTGTATCGTGTCTGCTATTTTTATTGGTGTACTAAAAATCAATCTACAGTCTCCAAATCCAGCGCTAAGGCGGAAAATATATCTCTATCATGAACTTATAGCTTCCATTTATCTTGCAAGAACTTGGAATTCAACTTCAAGCTTATCTTATTCTTTATTGTGTATTTAACTGCTAATCCTGTCAAATTGCAAACACCATGACCAAAGGCTCAGGTTCGAGACGCATTCTTTTTGCGATCCAAGATGACCATCCAGCCATGGCCGTTCTGGCTTGAGGAAGGATGATAAGGATAAGCATGGTAGAGCTGAATTGAAGATAAAAACTGTAACGAATACTTGCCCTTGTCATCTCTAACGAGATCCACCTTGTAACATCCAGAAGCAACGTTAAATATTTGGAGTCCCTGGAAGCAGAGATGAGACCTCCAATTCCGAAAGAGTCGTATATTCACACTCAGTTTGCACATTCTATGCCACTTCTACCAACTCCGTAGATCTTAAGCATTCCTTTTTGGTTGTTGTAGCATCACATTCGTGCTTTCAGAAACATATAATTCGTACTGTGATATGGTTGAAGGTGAAATAAATGAATGATTTTCATTTCATACAATGGATTTATTACCCTCAGAAACTTCTTCTATGATACCTCCCATAGCCTTCTTGCTTCTGTACCATATCTTCATTGATAAGCTGTTGAACAAAGGTTAAAGGATTTTTTTCCAAAAAAAAAAAAAAAGGAAATTAGAAACCTATTCCCACATTCATCAGGTTCATGATTACTACGCATTAGCCTGTAAAATATTCTCTGCTTTTTAAAACTATTCCCCCTTTGCTTTTTAAAATGGGTTCAGGTTGTATCTTTCGTGCGAAAGAATGATTGATCTTCTTTCGTGAGGCGAATTGCTAGATCACACTTGGCACAGCTTTAATAGCATGATGTCAGTTTTGTGATCTATGATGCGGATAGAACGAGGTGGTTGAAGCACTGTGAAAACTGTGGAAAACGTAATCCAACAGTTCACCATTGTTTTGCATGAGAGATACAACCCAAACCCTTCTAAAATAATTGCTCCTTTTCTTCGAGAGCCAGACATAGAAATAAATAAAAACAGAGCCATCTGCCTCCGTATACGTCAAACCCAGTTAAATTATTAACGTCTCAAACACATCACGATTAAACCGTCACAATCCTCAGCCTTTGGAAAGAAAAAGGTGTCACCATATCCTGTTCCCCCATCTCTTTGGCGTCATTTTCTTTTTTTCTTCTTTTGTTTTTTATTGGACTATTTGTAGTCATTTTCATCACCATGATCATCTAATTTCCAACAAAATGGAAAGTCATATTATATAGATAACTTAACCATCAAATGGAAATTTGTAGTGCAAGAAACACAAAGATACAAGTGACCCATGCATTAATAATTTTGTATATAAGTTTTTTTATTAAAAAAATTGGCTTGAATTTTGCAACATCTTTGAAAGTATGCACCATGAGATTCTATTATAATCCTCCTTTTGCAACAATTTTAAGTAAGAGCGAACCCAAGAATATTAACCAAGCATACAGCAAAAACTCTTGCTCCGCACTGTTTCAGCTAACTCTACAAATTTGTTCAACGCCAACTCAGGGAACGATAATAAGTTGTGAAACATCTTGCATAAGCATTAGAACCCTGCGGTATCTACATTCGCTGGTCTGTACAAATTTGTTCAACACTTCAGGTTAAGGAAGGGGAATACTTGATCATTTGGCAGAAGCATCATTGTAATATCTACATAAGTTTACAAAAATAAGAAAGCTAATGGAGCTTAGCAGAGCCAGAGACCAATAATAGTTGTCGAGTCGAGATTCCCTTGCATCATCAGAGAACCAGCCATGGTTTTTCCCTTTTGCACTGGTTGTCAGCTCCACAACTGAGATCAACAGAGCCCCAAGAAAGCTGCCCACACCAAAAACACTGAGGTAAAGTGCTATGCCAATAGTTCTCATAGCGGCAGGTACTTGCGTGTAAAAGAACTCTTGCATTCCCACAACTGTGAAAACATCAGAGATTCCCAGGAGAATGTATTGAGGTAGCAACCAAAAAATGCTCAGTTGTGTGTTTGGTGCTTGTGATTCAACTGATCCTTCCTTTATAATAATCTTCAGCCTCTTGGATTCGACAAGCGCTGCCACAACCATGCCGACGATCGAAAAGCACATGCCGATCCCAATCCTTTGAAGCACGGTAATCCCCTTCTCATCACGAGTGAATATACGCAGGAAGGGGATTATGAGCTTATCATAGAGAGGCATTAGCAGTATTATTGAGATAGTGATGGAACTTTGAAGCATTGCTGGAGGGATCACAAATTTTCCAATGTTGTGCTTCATCACCATGCCTTGTTTTGTAAAGAAAGTTGCTGGCTGTTGGAAGATGACTGCAAACATGAGGAGCATTGTCCAAATGGGCAGAAGCCTCAAAATTGTTTGAGTGACAGAAGGAGGTTCATCCACAGTGGCAAAGTTTGTTTCCAAAGATCTTGAACAATTGAAGTCATCTTTGAGGGGTTGCTCTTGTAACCTACATTCAAAACAAGCACAAGAACACTAGACTAATGACACCAACAAGTCATAAGATGCTTGTTAGCCATATATTTTTTTCTGATTCAAAGAACTTACTCAAGTTCTGCAACATCATCTTCTCTTGGTGGTAAGTGGAGTTTCTGGTTCCTAATATTTTTCGCAGCAGCCTTCAGAGATTGAACAATGCTCTCTTCACGTTGCTTGTGAACATAAAAACGAGCGCCGCATAAGAAGCATGCCACTGACATTGCCATGGCACCAGTGGGGATGGCGAACCCCAAAACCCAACCAAGTGTGTCTTGAATGTAAGACATGATAGAATTTCCCAGGAGGCTTCCACTGCATATGCCAAAGTACCACCATTGGAAGAACAGACTCTTCTTGTTTGTTTTGTCTTCCTCTTTGCTGCGAGGCAAATCGTCGTCGATCTCCAGCTGATCTGCTCCAAAAGCTTGCAATGATGGGTTGTATCCACCTTGTCCTATTGAAATCAAGTAGAGCGGAATAAACAAGGATGAGGTTGGCATCCATGCACATAGTAATGCCCATAAGGTCAATCCTACCAAGCCCTGCCAAGAGGAATAAGTATATGAAGTTATAGAAAGAAATGATTACAAAGAACAGAAATGATCCAAGAACTCCAAGAAAGCTCAAGTTAGTCTTTGTAAATATATATTATTAAAAAAATCATTAGTGATTTCTCTCACTGTTTTTTGAATGTCGATACTTCCAAGCCTAATAGCTTATCCATGGTGACAAGAAGGTTAAATATTGCAATTAATGTCGGATAGCTGATACTTAATTCCTCAAAATTGTCACACATGAGTGAAAGTCTAAAAACATTATACTGGCTCCTCTTTCCAGCCTCTTTCTGTGTCATTTGAACATTAAAATCGAAAAATAGGCAGGGATTTTATAGATAAGCATAATCGGTAAAACTCAAAACATTTTGCCTTCAATTGATTAGAGCACAACCACTGACAGCAATTGGCAACAATCAAATTTCCTAACAGTTGACATGATTGATTCAGAGCACACTCAACTCTTTTTTTGTTTTTTGGTAGAAATCAACTCTTTTTCAAGATGGTTATCAGAAAGTGCTGAAAGCTAAGCTACTTGTAGCCTATGATACAAACATTTCAAATTGGTTGAAATCTTTTAATTGTTGAGCATCATAGTCAGCAGAAAAGAAAGAAAAGACTGAAAAATCTCTGCATAGTTTGCTTCAACATCTTAATGGCATGAAGGCCTTGGATCTAAAATGGAGATATCTGGAGATAAATTCACACAGAGCATATATCTACTTAGTGCAGAGTATGATTCGCTATTTAATATTGAGAAAATCAATATTATAGTTGCCAGTGGCACAGCCTAAAGCATCAATAGAACAACAGTCATTGCTACATGAACCAAACAATTAAAGAACAATATCAATTAATAGGTGACTCCTCGACTACTACACCCCTTCACACAACTAGTTCTGTACAGCTTTCGATGGAGAAACTTACCATGACATAGAGAAAGGAAGATACCATGATGGTCGAGCATCGATCCCAGTAAGAATCGGCAAGGATTGCACTTACGAGGGGAAGCATTGAGGTGAGTCCAACCCAAGTACTAATACTTTTCGCAGCAGAGGATGTGCTCATATTCACCACATCAATAAGATAAGTCACCAAGTTGGAAGCCACTCCCTTGTATGCAAATCTCTCCACACCGGCCACCACTGTACTTGATACAATCCTACTTCAAATTAAATTCACACCTCTTCGGCATGCAGTCATAATTCCAACCAAAAAAAAAAAGGAAACACCAGCAACAGATGTTATCAAAAAGATATTACCTATAATGAGAACGCATGACTTGCCGAGCCCTGTTGACCTCTTCTCCAAAGCCATGAAAGAAGGATATATGGAGGGGAGATCTTGCAAATGAAGACTTCCACTTATCGCCAAGGTTAGAGTTAGAGACCATTCAGCTTCATTATTCCTCAGTTTTATGGACAGAGAAGGAAACCAACACTTTCTATATACCAATGCAGTACGAGATGCTTTTGCTTAACCTCCTTATTCACCAGCATTATGCTGCTTGCTGATAGTTTATTGCTCTTAGTGGTCTTTGATAGGCTCCTACACGCATTGTTAAAGGAGGCTAGAATAAGATTTATGTGACCTCTAAAGACTAAGTATCGGAGAGGATCAACTAAAGATAGGGCCAAAGTTCTGGCTTTATGGGTGGTGGCATCCCCACGGCGGAGAGGGAGAGGAACGTGACCGGTGTCACACCGAAAGGAAGGGAAAAACGGACACGTCCCTGGGCTTTTTCCTACGCTATCCACCTCTGCCTCCAGTTCCCGTCCGTTATATCGTCGAGGGCGATCAAACGATTCTCGAGACATGTGCCACTTCTCTTGCAGGATAGGTGGGACGAGATTCTCTCGTAATAAAAATTATTAAATGGATCGTATCCATCCCGGACATAGGATAAATTGATCGAGGCTGACAAAATAGGATCTACTATCAATCCGATTTATGTTTCATCCGTCGTAAATATATTTAAATTTAAATCAAATAGATTTAAACCATAAATAAATTGATTTATTTAATATTTTATTTAAATTTTAAATATATAATCTATTTAATTTATTTAATATTCAGATTGGATTGAATTAAATAACCTGTTAAATTTATTGAACCTATTTAACTCATTTAAAATCTATTTGATATATTTAAAACATTCTTCATCAATTTCTAATCCATTTAATCCGATCAGTTTAACCTAATTTGATCTGTTTAATAAACGAATTAAGTGGATTGGATTAGATTACCTATTCAATAAATATATTAGGTTTAGATCTCAATATTTGATATATTTATTAAACAGGTCGGATTTGAATTAATAATTTTCTGATCCGATCCGCATGAATCCTACCCATATCCAACTTGATCCAATTGCCACCCTTAAAATTAATCCTAGCAAATTATAATTACATATAAAAAGAAAAAAAATAGTCGCAATATTTTTTTACAATGCAAGAATGTCGGTTCTAATCTTTTCAATTTTATTTTATTTTGAAAAAAATTTGATTTACCTGATTGAGGTACCTTTTATTCAAAATATTTAATAGTTGCAATATTTTGCTCCTTGATGTGTAAACAAGAAAGACTTTCAAAAGAATACTCTTGATGTGATAATATACTTCCTTTGGAACTATTTTTGAAGTTTTGAAGAATCTAATCAATACGAAAATATAGAACATGACTTGGTTATTATTGTTGGTGCTAATGCTGCTGTCATTATTTATTATACTTAATATTAATGTTCTGATGTTATATATAGCCTAATATTCCTAGAAAATACACTATGGAGTAAATAATGACAGAAACTAATGGAGAATATTGATTTTGAATTTTCTTTGTAACAAGCAATTGCATCACTGATCTATTTGAAGAAGGTTATATATTGTTGGGTGGATGTCTGGTTAGGACATCATCTCTCAAGATTTTTTCGGTACCATGCGATGCAGCAGGAAGAAAGAAGAAATAAAACAAAAAACAATCAAAATACGTGGATCAGTCATAAAAGAATTCGTCTCCACCGAACATGCAAACTTCACTATGAAAAAAAAAATTTACAAGAAGAGACCTTATCCTCAACCCTTGTACACCCAATTCTCTCTCACTAGAAGTTCTCCTCACAAAAACTCTCCCTCTTGAAAACCCCCTGAACCCCTGAAATACCTGGTGTCCGCTGTCCAAAAGCCTCTCCAGAGCTCTGCTCTTGCTTCTCTTCTTAGCGTCACAACCCTCTCTCTCTTCTTCGAGTTACATACGGTGCATCCACTAGAGAAAACCAAAACCACACCCCTCTGTTTACTATTCCCAGCCTTTTATAGAGCTTAAACCCAATTAGAGAGAGATTAGGAGTCCTAAACAAAGCCAAATAACCCCCTGGATTGTCGGATCAAGATCGGGAGCCACCCACACCGTCCGATTGCATTTCGATCCACGAAATAGTGCTGTAGACCGTGAGAAACGTGTAGAAAATACCCATGCGGTCCACAGGCCCAACCGTGGACCGTTCGGTCCACGATGGACTGGGGTACTGGCCCAGGTAAGGCGCCTGGGCCTGGGCCGCGTCCGCGCGCGGGCCCACGCAAGGGCTGGGCCGTGCGCCCGACTGGGCTGCCCACCTGCCTGGGCCGCTCGCCTGGGTTGCGCATCCCGCGTGTTGGCCCCGCCTGGGCCGCGCGCCACTGCCGCTCCGCCGGCCATCGGTGGTCCTCCACCGCCTCGGATCTTGTGCCGACTTCAAAAGCTCGTATCTCCTCCATCCGAGCTCCGTTTGGGGTGATCTTGGTCTTGTTGGACTTCGTTTTTCACAGCGAACCTCATTGTGGGCTCAATATGGACTGAATCTCGAGGCATCAAATCCTAACAATCTCCATCTCGACTCGATATTCGGCCTCCTCCAAACTCCAAGAGCTTCTGGATCTCCTCGCCCCCATGTCCTGGGACAATCGCCTGCTGATCATGGATGGACAAACATGGGAGTCGAGCCAGGCTGCTCGATCCCATCTCTATCGTATACTGTGCTCCTCCTAACTTGAGACCTACTCGGGACATCGTCATGTGGCAATAGAAATTTCACCTTGCGACGTCGCCTCTCGTCCTCCCGAGTCTCCTGTCTCGTGCCTGATCCACCTCCACCTGGAGCTCCACCTCGCTCTGGGCTCCGCTTGGCTCCTGAAACTCCACCTCGCACTGGACTTCCTGTCAGATAATAATGTCCTCTGCTCCCCTTCTTTCCCTCCAGCACAATCCTATCGCCGCGTAGCACCCTCAGGATTCCTCCACCAGCTACCGTCCTGTAATCCAGTCTGCTAAGTGAGATAAGATTTCATCTGAAATCGGATATGTATCGGACCTCCCCCAATCTCCTCACTGCACTGTCATGTGTCCTCCAGTTGACCGTCCCAATGCCTCTGATCGCACAGCTCGATTCATCCGACAGATATACAGTGCCCTCACTATTCTCTAGGGAGTCAAACTGCTCCTCTCTGCAACATACATGATAGGGGCATACAGAATCTAATATCCACTGCTGGAAAGAAGTAGATACCTCGTCAGATATCTCCAAGATATCTCCATCTGAATCATTGCCGGTCGTCGCTACAGCAGCCACCGTCCAATTTTTGAGTTGAGGGCAATCTCTGGCTAGATGCCCCAACTTCTCACACCAGTAACACCTGATTTTGGTCAAGTCCCTCCTAGACTTGGACCGCCCTCGTTGCGATCTTCTGTCGCTCCATCTACCGCCTCCTGCTTCTCCAGAAGCCACCAAAGCTGAGCTACCGCCACCTGAGCTCGAAGCTGGATTCTCCCTCCTGAGAACCTCATTCTGGAGTATCACCACGGTGACCTCGTCCATCTTGATGGTGCTCTTCCCCACTAGAAGAGCAGTCACCAAGGACTCTACGAAGGCAGAAGCGACGCCAGCAAAACCAGCGCCCTGGTCTTCTCCTCAACATTCTCACCAACGCTAAGGAGGTCGGTGAGGATCTTCTGGAAGTAGCTCAGATGCTCTTGCACGCTCTGTCCCTCAGTCATCCGCAGTTGGTAGAACTGCCTCCAGAGAAAAAGAGTGTTGGTGAGAGACTTTACCATGTATAACTCCTCGAGCTTCAACCACAGCACCGTCGGGAAAGTCTCGCTCAACACATGGATCACCACCTCATCCATCAGGTACATTTGGATGGTGCTCACCACCTGCATCTGTAGCCGTTTACAATCCCGCACCTCTATGGTGGTCTGCTTCTCATCGCATAAGAGAGCATCGATCAACCCCTATTGGATGAGCACGTCTTTCACCCTTGCTTGCCACAAGGAGAAATTGCTCTTACCATCAAACTTGTTGATCTCCATCTTGATTGTTCATGTCTTCTCCATCTTCAGTCTTGCTTACCACCGCTGCAATCTGCATCCTTGTACCGCCTTGCTCTGATACCACTTGTTGAGTGGATGTCTGGCCAGGACACCACCTCTCAAGATCTTTTCGGTACCACACGATGCAGCAGGAAGAAAGAAGAAACAAAATAAAAAATAATCAAAATACGTGGATCAGCCACAAAAGGGCTCATCTCTATGCTTCACTATGAAAAAAAAATTTTACAAGAGGAGACCTCACCCTCAACCCTTGTACACCCAATTCTCTCTCACTAGAAGTTCTTTTTACAAAAATTATCCCTCTTGGAAAACCCCCTGAACTCCTGAAGTACTTGGCTTTCGCTATCCAAAAGCCTCTCCAGAGCCCTGCTCTTGCTTCTCTTCTCAGTGTCACAACCCTCTCTCTCTTCTTCGGGTTACGTACGGCGCATCCACCGGAGAAAACCAAAACCACACCTCTCTGTTTACTGTTCCCAGCCTTTTATAGGGCTTAAACCCAATTAGAAAGAGATTAGGAGTCATAAACAAAGCCAAATAACCCCCTGGACCGTCGGATCAAGACTGGGAGCCACCCACGCCGTCCGATCGTGCTCCGATCCATGGAATAGTAATGTGGACCGTGAGAAATGCGTGAAAAATGCCTATGCGGTCCACAGGCCCAGCCGTGGACCGCCTGGTCCATGGTGGACCGAGGTACAGGCCCAGACAAGGCGCTTGGGCCTGGGTCGGCCGGCGCCTGCGTGCGGGCCCGCCCGCCTGGGCCGCTCGCCCGGCTGGGCCGCACGCCGCTGCTCCACCGGCCTACCGTCGGCGGTTCTCCACCGTTTCAGATCTCATGCCGACTTCAAAAGTTCGTATCTCCTCCATCCGAGCTTCGTTAGGGGTGATCTTGATCTCGTTGGACTCCGTTTTTCACCACGAACCTCGCTGTGGGCTGAATCTTGAGATGTCTATATATATATATATATATATATATATATATATATATATATCTGATTTGGTCGAAGTCGCTCTTGTGTCATTTTTAGGAAAAAAAAAAGCTGATGGCGGACCCAGCATTAATCTAAACATGACAATATAAAAGCCGATAGGTTTTCTTGTATAAAAAAAAAGTTTTTACATTGAAGTAAAGCTAATATACGCTTTAAATATAAATAAACGATCCCCACCTCGAGGATGGTTTTGGCTTATGCAACAATAAGTTTCTTTTAATTTTGATTCGAGTTATTAAGTAATTAAGATATCCATTACGATTGGGAACTTTCAAACGAGAAATTTGAAGCATCTCAACCTGCCGGCCGATATCATTAAACTAGCCGGCATGGATTACTTCAAGACATGCAGAAACTCCAACGTTATCGCTGTTCACCATTTGACACGATAACATGGAAAAATATCGCTGGCTCCAATTGCTAAAATGCGAAGCGTTCGAGGTTGATCTTTACTCTAGAGTCTTGACCCCACGAAAGTATAGCAAGCATGAGTCCTCAGGCTTTTGATCCCCAAGTTTTCTTCGTTATGTCACTTTATTAGATTTTTTTTTTTTTTCAAAAAAGAGTCTGCAATCTATTGATGAAGGGATCTGAAAGACTATGTGGAACTATTCATCCATCAGAGATATGCGGAGGTGTCTCACATTATCTTAAACTTCAAATCGAGTTTTGTTGAGATGACATGAGGTGTACACCAGCTCCTTAATTTTTGAGTCCCCTCTACTCAACCTACTGGTAAGCATGAGTCACAAGGCACCCTGCAATTAAGAAGGTCTACAAATTTGTGGCTGTAAAGCTACGTGAGCTAAACCATAATCAGATTTATTATATAGCGTCCATCCATAAAGTTATTTCTAAGTAAAGTTTATCGTCTTGATACTATATCTTGTATCGATACTATCTTATTATAATATTACTATGCGGTTTAATATGATATGAGACTGCATATTGAGCATTGGTATGCTACGAAATAGCATACCGATAGAAGACTAATTTGATATGATATGTGATAATATGAGGTGGTATGACTGTCCATACTTCTAAGTTA
This sequence comes from Elaeis guineensis, assembly GCF_000442705.2. NCBI lineage: Eukaryota > Viridiplantae > Streptophyta > Magnoliopsida > Arecales > Arecaceae > Elaeis > Elaeis guineensis. The sequence goes on along the minus strand of NC_025993.2, from coordinate 154,662,826 downwards.
TATATATTGCTCATTACCCAAAAAAAGAAGTCATATGTATCTAATTGGTACTTGATGTGACAATCTTTCCAAACACGAGCCCCAACTTTGGAGGGTGCCAATGGTGGATGAGTTTCACATGCCGTTAGTATTGGAATGATTGAGTTTAATTGAAAAAAATATCTAATTAAAGATCCAGAAATTTATTCCGTAGCATATTCTTGATTATTCTTTGGCATATTCTTGTTATTTCCTATCTATATTTGGGTCTACATATTTGTATTTATAGATCTTTGTACACACTTTTGATTTAGTGTGAAGAAAAATAAAAATAAATATCTCCTTCTCTTTTTCATCATGGTATCAGAGCTTCCGGGTTCTGATCCATTCTTTCTTCCTTCTCCTTCTTAAAAAAAAAAAAAAAAAAACCTTCTCTTCCCTCCGCCCACCTCTGCCCTCATTTTTTATTATTATTATTTTTTTTCTCTCTTCACAGCAAACTGCTGCCACCTTTCTCTCGGGCGTCGCCTGCGAAACCCCTTCCGGCCGAAACCCCGGCGTCACCTTTCTTCCCGGTCGCCACCGCAGCCATTGCAGCTCTCTTTCTCACCGGCTGCCTCCGTCGAGCCTCCGTCGAGCCCTTTCTTTCCGGCCGAAGAAAAAAGCCACAGCTTCCTTTTTTAACCCTTTCTTTTATTTCATTTACCAAAAAAAAAAAAAGAAAAAAAAATGGAGAACTTTTATGCCTAGATACTTAAGAAGCCTGTATTTACGGTGTGTCCGGTGATTCGTGTGTCTGGTGATTCATTGATAGTGTGTCAGTGAGATTATCATTTTGTTTGTATGGCTAATCCAATTACTATGCAAGATCTTGAAGGTCTGCTGGATCGGCTTATTACAGTTGCCATTCGATCAGGAGGTTCGTCAAGAGATAGTGGATCGCTGAATGCTCTTCAAGTGGCTGTAAAACTTGATGGCCCAACGACATATTTACAATGGGAGAGGAGCACTCGTCTACTTGTACAAGGGCGAGGCTTGGAGGGATATCTCACCGGCACAAAGAAGAAACCTGCTAATAATGAGCAGGATATGGCTCAATGGAGAATGGAGAACTCTGTTGTTCTAGCATTTCTTTTAAATACCATGACACCAAATGTGGCAAGAAGTGTGCAACTGCTGGAGACTGCACAGGAAGTCTGGGAGACGATGGCCCAAATGTTCTCACAGAAGCAGAATTTTGCTCAAGCATTTGAGATCCGTTCTTAATTACGTCAGCTTCGTCAGGGAGATTTATCTATCACTGAATATGCCACCGAGTTGAAACATCTTTGGTCCGAAGCTGATCATTATAGAACTTTTGCTCCACAATGCTCCATCGATGTTGATGGATTTCAAAAATATTTAGAAGAAGAACGGATCCAGGACTTTCTATATGGTCTGAATCCAGAATATGAATCTGTCAGAGTTCAGCTCCTCGCCAGAGATATTTTACCTAGTTTAGGTCAAGTCTTCTCTACTGTTTTAAGCAAGGAGACACGGCGATGAGTGACTTCTGACTCTAATAGTTCTATAAGATCAGCCCTTACCGTACAGCCACAGCAGGTAGGTGAGAAGGTATGTTTTCATTGTAAAAAGCCTGGGCACACTAAGGCATTTTGCTGGGATCTCCATGGCCGCCCAAATCAGCCTGGGCGTGGTAGTCGGGGCCGTGGTGGTCGTCGTAGTGGTGGAAGAACTGGAGGACAGAATCATGTTCGTGGACCTGCCCAAGCCAATCTCTCTGAAGAGACCGAGGGTGCTGTACACAGCTTATCTACAGAGGAGTATCAGACCTTCCGACGAATGATGGAAAAGTATGAATCATCTTCTAACACCACACCTTCTACTCTGGAACAGTCTAGCCACTAGGACGAATATCTTGATTCCTCTCTTTTTGCACACTCAGGTACTTCATATAAGTTATCACATGCATTTACTTGCGGAACATCCAACTCCTGGGTAATAGACTCAGGAGCATCCAGTCACATGACAGGGGCACCTAATAGTTTTATTTCATATTCACCATGTTCAGGACATGACAAGGTCAGAATAGCTGATGGATCTTTTACCCCTGTTTCAGGAAAAGGATCCATTGACTGTACTCCTAACTTAAGATTATCATCAGTATTGCATGTTCCATCCTTTCCTACAAATTTACTCTCTATCAGCTCTGTTACTAGAGATTTGAACTGCTCTGTCACTTTTTGGCCTTCACATTGTCTATTTCAGGAGTAGAAAATGAGGAAGATACTTGGGGGTGGTAGAATGCACAATGGACTCTATTATCTATCAACTGATGAAAAAAGTATGAGCTCTTCTTTGACGGGGTATGCATTGTCTGCTGAAGGTGCCACTTCAGAACTTATGTTACATCATCGTAGGCTGGGTCACATTCCTTTTTCTATTCTTAGTCGCTTATTTTCATCTTTATCAACTAAATACAATAAAAATTTATTAGTTTGTGATCATTGTAAATTGACTAAACACACCAGAGCAGTATTTCCTATACTGGAATTAGAAGTTCTCAATCTTTTGCTTTAATTCACTCTGATGTATGGGGACCATGTAGTACCAATACTCTCAAGGGCCATAGGTGGTTTGTTACCTTCATTGATTGTTTTAGTCGAGTAACTTGGGTCTATTTATTGAAGGAAAAGACGAAAATTTTAAACTGTTTTAAAGAGTTTCATAAACTTATAGGTACTCAGTTTGGTGTTGAAATTAAAATTCTACGTTCTGACAATGGCACAGAATATATTAATCAGGAGTTCCGTGCGTATCTTCAAACTCACAAAATTCTTCATCAAACCACTTGTGTTGATACTCCTGCTCAAAATGGAGTTGCCGAAAGAAAAAATCGGCACTTATTGGAAGTAGCCCGATCCTTACTTTTTACCATGCAAGTTCCTAAATTTTTGTGGGGTGAGGCTGTCTTGACCGCAGCTTACTTGATCAATCGTATGCCTCTAAGAACACTCGGGTTTAAATCCCCCATACAATGTTTGAAAGGGTCTACTGATTATGTAGTCACTCCTAGGGTCTTTGGATGTATTTGTTTTGCTCGTGATCATAGACCTTCAGTAGAAAAACTAGATCCACGAGCATTAAAATGTGTCTTTGTCGGTTACCCTGCTACTCAAAAGGGATACAAGTGCTATTATCCCCCTGAGTGACGAATGCTTGTTACTATGGATGTTACTTTTCGAGAAACTGAAGCTTATTATGGAAGTCGTCTATCTGATAATAAGATACCAGAATTACTTCTTCCAGGTGACTTTCTATACACACCAAATTCTGGTACCTAGGGGGAGTATCATAGTAATGATGTTCAGAGGGAGCCTAGTATTGAGAATGATGTTCAGAGGGAGCCTAGTATTGAGAAAGAAGAAGAGTCCAGTGTGCATTCACCACCAATTGCCCAGGTATCTCCACCGCTTGAAGCTTCTTCTCCAGAGTCTCCTAATGGTAACAATATTTCTACTACTTCTTCCATTTCTAATCTTAATATTCCTATTGCAAAACGGAAGGGTACTCGCTCAATTGTTCCTCCTGCTCGTTACCGTTATGATATCACTAATTATGTTTCATATAAGAATGTCTCTCCATCTTATCAAAGCTTTATAGCTGCATTAGACTCTGTCTGTATTCCTAGTACCTGGCAAAAAGCTATGGCAGAACCTAAGTGGAAGGAAGCAATGTTAGAAGAGATGACTGCTTTATCCAAAAATCAGACGTGGGATCTGATCACTCTGCCAGCTGGGAAGCATCCTGTAGGGTGTAAATGGGTGTACACTATAAAGTAGACTCCAGAAGGCAAGGTGGAAAGATACAAAGCTCGGCTAGTAGCAAAGGGATACACTCAAATATATGGAGTAGACTATGATGAAACCTTTGCTTCAGTGGTCAAGATGAACTCTGTTCGAACACTTATATCATGTGCTGCTAATTTTGGCTGGGAATTACATAAGTTAGATGTGAAGAATGCATTTCTTCATGGAGATCTTCAGGAGGAAGTATACATGCAGATACCACCAGGATTTGAGACTAGAACAATAATTGAAAAAGTCTGTAAGCTAAAGCGCTCACTTTATGGTCTTAAACAATCTCCTCGAACCTGGTTTGATCGATTCAGTCGGACTGTAAAAGGAATGGGATATAAACAGAGTAATGCAGATGATACTCTATTCTATAGACATCTCAAGGGAAAGAAAACTATACTCTTGGTTTATGTTGATGATATTGTAATAACAGGAGATGACCATCATGAGATTAAACAACTCAAAGGAAAACTAAAGCAAGCATTTGAGGTAAAAGATCTGGGTCCACTAAGATATTTTTTGGGCATAGAAGTTGGACGATCATCCAAAGGTATTTTTCTGTCACAACGAAAGTATGTACTAGATTTGCTTTCTGAGACTGGGATGTTGGGGTGTAAACTTGCTACTACTCCAATAAATCAGAATCATCGAACAGTGACAGATGGTGGAACTCCTATTGATCGAGAAAGGTACCAGCGGTTAGTTGGAAGGTTGATATATCTTTCACATACAAGACCCGACATAGCCTATGCTGTCAGTGTCATCAGTCATTACATGCATGATCCACGAGAATCATACATGGAGAGAGCTTTTAGAGCATTACGCTATCTGAAAGGATGTCCTGGTCGTGGTTTGTTGTTCTCACAACACAACACATTCCAGGTTGAGGGATTTACTGATGCAGATTGGGTTGGATCATTGGATGATAGGCGATCTACTTCTGGGTATTGTACATATGTAGAGGGTAATTTAGTTACCTGGAGAAGCAAGAAACAGTCAGTGGTGGCTAGATCATCAGCAGAAGCTGAATATAGAGCAATGACTCTAGGCATATGTGAACTTCTTTGGCTTCAGAAGCTGCTTCAGGAATTACAACTTCTAAACAAATTTCTTCTACGATTGTATTGTGACAACAAAGCAGCGATTGAGATTGTAAGCAATCCGATACAGCATGATCGTACCAAACACATCGAGATTGACCATCATTTTATCAAAGAAAAGATTAATCAGGACCAGATCTGCATTACCTATATTCGGTCTTCTGATCAGGTGGCAGACATTCTAACCAAAGGGCTTAGCTCATTGTCTTTTTCTGGATTGACTGATAAGATGGGGCTTCGAAATATCTTCGTCTCATCTTGAGGGGGAGTATTGGAAGGATTGAGCTTAATTGAAAAAAATATCTAATTAAAGGTCCAGAAATTTGTTCCGTAACATATTCTTGATTATTCTTTGGCATATTCCTGTTATTCCCTATCTATATTTGGGTCTACATATTTGTATTTATAGATCTTTGTACACACTTTTGATTTAGTGTGAAGAAAAATAAAAATAAATATCTCCTTCTCTTTTTCATCAGTTAGAACGGCGGCATTGTGATCTACTTTAGTTTATTGTTTGAATAAACTACAGAAGAGTGCTTATGAATAAACGCCCCTTGATTGCAAGTTCCATTACAGAGAAACAGCAAACCATCGTTACATCCTAAAGCAGTCAAACGAATGGAAGATCATCTAGCCCACCAATTCATGAGAAGATACTTTTTCATATTTTAAAAAGTACAAGAAACTGTTCTGACCGAATTAAAGATTGAGAAGGCCACCTCTTTAGAGTGAAGCATGACGCCCACTGGAGCCAAGAAAAGCATGCAATGCCAATTAAACCGGATGGAAACACAATTAGTTTGGGATGTGGGGAGAGGAAAGGAGAACGAGGACGTCAGTTCACCACCTTTTTATCCCCCTTGTTGCTTGCCGAGGTGGATGACACTTAAATCCGCTGCTGGACCTCCTCCTTTTTTTTCTTCTTTTGCCGAGCACTCGGGGATTGAGATGGGTGGGTGCAAACACGGTGTCACGCTTTCCGGTCAGGGCAAACAGGGTGAGAGGATGCGGTCTAGCCCGCACTATGAGACTTGCTGGTGCCACAATGGCTCGAGTATTCTGAAACAAGAATTGCTTTGCTCAATTCCGGGTGCAATGCATGTGAGGTAGGTGATTATTTGGAAGAAATCTGCACCATTCCATTCTCAGTGCATGTCACCAACCTCCCATACGAAAGTCTTTCTTCTTTCAAGAAAGATTGGTTATATGGTATGTAAATTGCATCCATACAAATGACCCTCATGTGCTACATAAATTCTTAATTGCCATGGAGGACTGGTGCACTCGTCTTGTATAGGGTAGGGATCCTCTAGTTTAGGAAGAAAGCATTTGACTTGCTTCTATATGACCCTTATATACGCTGGAGCTGTCCATGGGCCGTGCTTGGGCACAGATATATCAAATTATAAATAGGCCCGGACGGATGCCTGACTAAAATTAAATATAACTTAGACCCAAGGCCCAGTTCATGACCAGCTTGAACGTATGCTACCAATCCTCATTTCTTAGAGGATTGGTATGCTTGATCGGTGCTAGGGAGCAATCTAGATTGTCAAACAATTTTTCTATTTATAGATGAAAAAAAGTTTACAATTAGCTTAAAAAACTAAAAAAGATTATATGGTTGATTTTTCTTTGTAAGAGCCTGATTGGGTAATCCAACAGGATTGGGTTGAATTTTTTGCTGGATTCGTGTGGTAAGCTTCCCATTTCAGCATAGCTCATATCCTGTAAGAGGATATGACTGGCGGTCCGGCGGTCGGCGGTAGGCCGGCAGAGACATGACCGTGTGTGGCCCAGGAGCGCCAGTGCACCGCCTGGGCTCCGCAGCGGGCGGTCCAGGCGCGGCAGTGTGCGGGCTAGGCGTGGCAGGGCACGACCCAGCGCGCAGCGTGCAACTCAGGCCCGAGCGCACGCGTGTGGGGTGCGGCCCAGGCCAGGGCGCGCGCGCATGGGCGTAGCCCAGGCCCACACGAGCCCGTGGTGGGAGTCCGTAGCCTGATCCACCGTGGATCGGGCGATACACAGGAGGCTCTGTAGACCGAGGGGGCATTTTCTCTCAGTTTCTCGGGGTCCATCGTGGACCGTGCAGCATTTCTAGATCATTTCTCGCGGTCTACGCACTGTTTCATGGATCGGGTCGCGATCAGATGGCTCTGAGAGCTGTCGGTCACGATCCGACGGTTCAGGGGAGTTCTTTTGTCTTCATTAGGAGTCCTAATCCTAATTTCTTTGGGTTTTAAGCCTTTATAAGGCTTGATTTGCGAACAGAACTGTAGTGTGGTGGTTTTCGTCCAACAAAACATCCGAGAACAGGGGTGGCGGTGCGAACGGCTTCATGTAGTGAACCCACAGAGAGAGATGCGAAGATGCTGAGAGAAGCAGGAGCAGGGGCTTCAGAGAAGCTTCTGGACAGCAGACAACGGTCACTTCAGAGGTTCAGAAAGGCCTTCCTAGAGAGATAACTTTTGTGAGGGAGAATTCCCTGTAAGGGAGAGATTGGATGTACGAAGGTTGAAGATGAGATCTCCTCTTATAATATTTTTTTTTCGTATAGTGAAGTTTATATGTCTCATGAAAACGAGCATTTTTTTGGCTGATCCACGTATTTGATTGTTTTCTATTTTATTTCTTCTTTTTTCCTGCTGCAACGTATGGTATCGAAAAGATCTTAGGAGATGGTGTCCTGTCTAGACATTCCTCTGATATCACCCATATACTCAAGTAATGCACGTAAGAAAATATTTTAGCTTTGCATGATGAACTAACAAAGTGCTAAGAAGATAAGAAGCCAAATTTGATGATCTCTAGGAATCTTGTTGTTCACGTGAATCGCACATGAGAGAATGATCCACTTCACATCATATATATGCATTCCATGCCCATTACATTATAGTCTAAATTACAGGATTACTGGCTTATGATGCAAAACCAAACCGATCCCAATTTTAGATGGCAGAATGCTACTCCATAAGAAAAATCAATATCATTTAAAGCAAATACCCAACCATGTTTCACCATATTGCTGAGTTACGGAGTCACCTAAAGCTCTTATTTATGCTCAAGGATCACATGGAGCTAATAACTGGCTCCAGATCTTTGCTTGGATACTGCATAATATTCAATTTAAATCTTTTTGATGAATAGGCATCATGTGTGCACATGAAGTCTCTGACACTACATATGAACAGTTTTTTAATGGCCTCCACTACATATGTATGAATGACGCTATGCTGCCAATTGAGGTGATAATTAGTTCGCAAGACAACACCTTTGACCTCCCGAGGGGTTGAAGTGCCCATGCTTCCATGTAGATTGGGAGAGAGGTGTAGAGAGAATGGGCTACAGGAGGGGCTTAGCAAAATGATCAATAGATCATGAGAACTAGGCTGATATCCCCTGGCCTACTATGGTTCCCATGGGAAAGAGATTAACAAAGGATGCGTTAGCATTTTACTGTAGTCTTTGTGGATTTGAAGGAGGTTACCATCGAATCCATGGAGTATTCTTTGGGTCATTGGCCTGGCTCATTTTTGGATTATTGGAACTTGGAAGTGGTCCTTAGCCATAGCCCAGGCTCTCCTCAGTCCTCACAATTCCAGATTCAAGTCATGTTCTTCCCTCCTTCAGAATAGTAATTTCTGTCCTTCAATATTAGCCAAAGAAAACTAGCAAATGCGCATCGATTGAGACCAATTTTCCGGCTTTAGAAGTTAGAGAAAGAATCCAGTATACACTCAAATATTTACTGTCACGCCCCCGATTCGAGATTGTGAATCGAGGGTTATGACAACCGCCGCATACTCATAGAAAACTTTTCCCATAAGCATGCAAGGCATTTCATCATAATATCTTACACATAAAGTTAAATAATTTTTCAATTTTTAATAATCAAACCTTAGTTCAAATAACAAATCAAAACTCAGTGTCCAAAAAAAAAATAAAAAATTATCTGACAAAGTCAACACTTAAAATAAAAGTCTTGAATCAATTCTGAGAAAATCCTAAATCCAATGAGCTAACTCCATCTCTAATCGCTCTCCCAACCGAAATCCGGCATCATACTAATTTTCTAGATCTGTAAAGAAAAACATAAAACTCATCATAAGCTAAATAGCCCAGTAAGCAGTGTATATCTTTAACTGAATGAATCAGACAATAATATTATACATATCGATTTACTGATAATAACAAAATCAATATGTAAATTCATGAAATCATAATCATACTATCAATCATATATAAAATTTTAATTCATCATAATTTCAAATTATGCTTATCATCTTAAATTCATCAATTTCTTAAGTTCTTCTTACCAACCATGACTATGACCACATTTTTTCTGTGGCAGGATCATAATACCGCATATCTGCTTGCGGTAGGCTGCGAATCATCTGGCAGCCAAGTCCTTTGAAACCGCTGGTCTCGCTGGCGGTTTGTTGCTGGTCTCTCAAGCGACATGTCGCTGGTCTCGCTGGCGACATAAACCCTCAGGACAATCAATTGCCAACATATATACCCCCATTGGCAGGGTCCTTTACATAATCAGGTTGTCAAATTCATATCATCTTCCAATTCATATATTATTTTCAAAAATAATATAAATAAATTGATATTCGAGTCAAATCAATCATATCATTCTTTATGATCATACATCATAATAATTTTTCAACAACTAACCTCAATAATAAATAATTTCTATAATTAACTTCAATCATAAATAATTTCAACAATTATTTTCAATAAATATTTTCAATCACAAGCATGCCATGAATTTATTTAATTTAGAATTTATAATTTATCAGATAAATTCAATAAAAGTAAACACTACTTACCTCAAAAGAAAATTCAAACTAGGAATTCTAGAAATCTTGAAAATCCTTCTCTGGACCTGATACATCAAATATCATATTTTTTTTTATCAAAATTTCATCGAATTAAAATTAAAATTTGTTAAAATCCAATGTCCCCACATGGATCAACTTGACGGCAGCATCCAGGATTTTCGGATTGATCCATGGAAACTTCTCTTATATTTATTATTATTATATTATTATTATTATTATTTTATTTTTTTTTTATTTCATAAATCCTAAAAATCGAAGAGAGAGCAGAGAGAGAGAAAATTTCTCTCTCCCTTTTCTCTTTTTTTTTTTTCTCTCTCTCTCTCTCTCTTTTTTCTTCTTCTTTTTTTCTTTTCTTTTCTTTTTTTTCTTTTCTTTTCTTTTCTTTTCTTCTTTTTCTTTTCTTTTCTCAGGCTCCTTCCTGACCGAAACAGGAGACCGGCAGGTCCCCTCCCTTGCTCGGTCGTTCAGGTCACGGCCGACACGACGAAGGCCGGCGGCAGAGGGGGGCCACTCTCCCGAGTTCGGAGAGGCAAGACCGACGGTCGGTTGTGATCGCCGGCACCGGAAAACCAAAGAGAAGAAGAGACCAAACAGGGGTCTCTTCTCCGATCAAAAATCGGCGACACCCATCGCCGGCAGTCGTGCACAGAGGTACGGAAAGAAGGAGAAAGAAGAGAGGAAGAGGAGGAAAGCTTACTTCGGCCTCCGGTGACCCCGTCGGTGAGCAATCACGGCGAGAACGAAACAAGTATCCGCGGCTTCAATCGGAAAAATCAGGGAGGAAGAGAGGGAAATAGGACCGGTGATCGGCTTCTAAGGAAGGGGAGAGTCTTTTTATAGAGAGCCCTAAGACTCCTGGTAGTCCTAGGACTTCCGATCTCTGGGGTTTAATCGGAGAAGAAGACTCCTACCGGGAGTCTTCTTCCCGGTTTCCCTGTTTCTTCTTTTTTTTTTTTTTTTGGCTTGGGTCTTTTAATTTGGACTTAGGCTTGGGCTATAACATTTATAGACCAACTCTTCTAGAAAAGTGATGATTTAAATTTTCATTACAATCTTAACAAAAGAAAACTGCTTGATAAACAAAAAGATTTGAGGTATGTTGTATCTTCAAATAAAAGTAAAAATTTCACAGCTAACTCCATCGCTTTGAAAGGACTAAATCTCTTTAACGATTGGTCTCTGTTTTGCCATCAAAAAGATTTATCATGAGTTGGAGCGATTTGGACCAAGATTAAAACAATTCTATCGTTTTTGTTGAAGTTTGATTTTTTTGGCTGTTAATGGAAATGACTTAACGGGGAAATAGGTTTTTGTTTCAAAGTTTTGCAATTTTGATCTTAACCCTTCGTATGACTCCCTACTGAAACCAATTCAAATATCAGAAAAATTGGACGTGCTTGAATAATTCTATGTTTATCCAATCATCACACTGTTGGATTTCCCTATGCAATCTGCAAGGAAGGACATATCTCACGGTTGTTTTAATGTCACCTGATCTGCTTTAGAAGGGACTTACATCAACAGGCAATTCTTATTTTTATCTGTAATTCCTGGTTCCAATTGATCTGCATTAGAAGGAACTTAGATCTACAAGCAATTCTTATTTTTTATCTGTACTCCTGGTTCAAATATTTACTATTGTCTATCCTTGATCCTGATCTAAAGTCCCTGTACCTTCTTTATAACTTCGTTCTCTTACTTCTGTGTCTTGGGAGCCTTCGGATTGTGACGTCTTCTCCTGTAACTTTTGATTATCATTAATTTATTTGGTGGAGAAATCCTCCCATATCATCAAAAAACCAAAAAAAAAATTTTTTTTTTTTTTAAATTGATATCTGTCGATTATAAAAATATTTAAATACAAATAGATCGAAAAAGTACTTTACGAAGGGCATATGCTCTGTACTAAGAAAAGGACCATTTTGTAGAACTTGATACAAACAAAATTTCTCTTTCTTAACCATTTGGTATCATTAAGTTGAGGCTTTTTACGTGGATTTAGACACTCTAATTCAGTAGTGTTGGGATATATCGACTGACCCCATATGTCGACTTATTCTCAAATCGATCTAATCGACGATCCCGACGGACGATCTCGACAGATGACTCCGACCGACGATCCTGACAGACGGCTGCCGACAATATCCGACTGAAGATGTGTCGGCCGAACCGACCCATGCTGTTCCCAACCGACCGAGCGGCCGAACCCATATTACCGACTCACTATCGGAAGTGGCAGCCGATGTCCGACTTAAACAAGACACCAGACCAGCCGACAGTCCCTCGGTCTTCACCCGACATCCCACAACCAAATACCGACGTATGGTCGGTCGGCTCTCCCAAACACCGTACGACTGCTGAGGGCCGCCATCCTGATAAAAGCATGCGGCATAGCCGTCCTGGGACATTGTCCTGCCAAGGACATAGATTAATCCCAGTGATTTGACAACCTACAGTGACTTGACAGTCCACGGCGACTCTGACAGCCTCCAGCGACTTGACAACTCCCCCAATTGTCTGTGCCATTAATGACGGCGCCATGCCGCGCTCTACTATAAAACGGGGAAGACAACAGTGCTGCGGAAGAGGTTCTTTCGAAGTCCTCGAACTTTCTCTCTCTCTCTCGTTGAGCTTCTTGATTTTTTTCTACTGTTGCCTAGTCTCCTCTCTGACTTGACCGTCGGAGGGTCCCCGTCGGAGTCACTTCCGGTTAGTGCGGACTTCTTTTGCAGGCGCTCGTTCCCGGCGACCAGGTGATGAGGGGATTGGCCGCAACAGATTTGGCGCGCCAGGTAGGGGCTCGACAGAGATAAGACAACGAGCTCCACAGAAGCTTAAAGAGACCTCTCGAGATGATGAAAACCAGAGCTCAGCGATCGAGAGCTACCGGGTCGGTGAGGCGCTCTTCCCGTCGGGAAGAGCCCTCTTCTTCACCCTCCATGGCGGAGCCCAGCTCTCCGCACCCGACGGTAACCACGGAGGCACAGATCGCGGCGATCGTGCGACAAATGACCGTTCTGACGGATGCGGTCAAAAATCTTCAACCACAACTAACTCAGTTGCCGCAACCGCCGGCGGTGCACCCTATGCCGTCCAGAAGCAGCCGCCGACGTCTGCGTCCACTTCCATCTTCTCCTCAGGAGCAGCCGTCTCACCACTCCCACCGAGAAGGGGGGAGACGGCCACAGTGTGATGCCTGTCGGTCTCGACGTCCCTCTCCTTCCCGACTGGAGCGAGCGAGGAGGGAGAAGCGGCCGCGAATGCCGTCCGCCTCACTCTCAAATTCATTGGGAGGATCGACTCCTGAAGTTTCTCAACACCAACGATCAAACGACTACGAACGCAGGTTCGAGGAAATCGACCGTCGGCTTGCTCAACTCCAGGCGGATGGCCAGAAGTCTTCGAACGACGTCGACTTTCGGACTACCCAACCTCTCTCCCGATTCATCCTCGACGAACCGATCCCTAGTCGGTTCAAGATGCCTCATGTGGAGGCTTACGACGGCTCCACCGACCCAATCGACCATCTAGAGAGCTACAAGGCTCTCATGACAATCCAAGGGGCAACCGATGCCCTCCTTTGCATCGGCTTCCCCGCCACACTCCACAAAGCTACCAGGGCTTGGTACTCCGGCCTCCGCTCGAAAAGTATCCACTCCTTCGGACAGCCTGAACATTCCTTCGTGGTCCATTTCAGCACCAGTCGGAAGCTGCCACGAACCTCGGACAGTCTTTTCTCCCTCAAGCAGGGAGAAAATGAGACTCTACGATACTTTGTGGCCTGATTCAACGCGGCCACACTTGAGGTTCGGGATCTCAACGAAGACATGGCTATCTCGGCCATGAAGAGGGGGCTAAGGGGATCCTGTTTCACATACTCTCTGGACAAGACCCTCCTCCGGACGTACGCCGAATTGCTGGAGCGCGCGTACAAATACATGCGCGCAGACGAAGGAGCTTCCGACCGGCGCCTGACCTAGGGCACGGGCCGAAAGGAAAAGCGGAAGAAAGGTCGGGCCCCTGCTGAACCCAGCAAGCCCCCACCAATAGATGGGTCTTGCCTCGACGACAGAGTCCGAGACTGATGCATCGTAGGTATGACTCCTACACCCCTCTCTCCGCTCCTCGTGCGCAGATTCTACGACGGTGATCGAAGGAGTGGAATATCTGCGACGGCCTCCGCCTTTGAAGGCAAAAGGCCTCGATCAATGCGATCCGATCGTCGAACCAACGGCTCCGTCGTCGAACTGATCGTCGATCGCCGAACCAACGACTCGATCATCGATCGCCGAATCTATGACTTCGTCGTCGAACTGATGGCCGATCATCGAACCAACGGCTCGATCGCCGAACCAACGGCTCCGTCGTCGAACTGATCGTCGATCGCCGAACCAACGACTCGATCATCGATCGCCGAATCTATGACTTCGTCGTCGAACTGATGGCCGATCATCGAACCAACGGCTCGATCGCCGAACCAACGGCTCCGTCGTCGAACTGATCGTCGATCACCGAACCAACGGCTCGATCGTCGATCGCCGAATCTATGACTCCATCGCCGAACTGATCGTCGATCGTCGAACCAATGGCTCGATCGCCAATCGCCGAATCTACGACTTCATCGTTGAACTGATCACCGATCGTCGAACCAACGACTCGATCGTCGATCGTCGAATCTACGACTCTGTCACCGAACTGATCGCCGATCGCCGAACCAACGGCTCGATCGCCGATCGTCGAATCTACGACTTCATCGTCGAATAAATCGCCGATCGTCGAAAAAATGGTTCGATCGCTGATCGTCGGATCTACGATGAATCTACGGCTTAATCGCCAATCGTCGAACCAACGGCTCGAATCATCGATTGTTGGATCTACGATGAATCTACGGTTTGATCGTCGATCGTTGAACCAACAGCTCGATCGTCGATCGTCGATCTCTGCTTCGATCGCCGAATCTACGCTCCGATCGTCGAATCTACGGCTCGATCATCGATCATCGAACTGACGGCTCGATCACCGATCGCCGAATCAATGGCTCGATCATCGATCGTCGAACCGACGGCCTCAGCCTCTGAAGGCAAAAAGGCCTCGACCAACACGGCTTGATCGTCGATCGTCGAATAAATGGCTCGATCATCGATCGCCGAACCGACGGCCTCGGCCTCTGAAGGCAAAAGGGTCTCGACCAACATGGCTCGATCACCGATCGTCGAATCAATGGCTCGATCACCGATCGCCGAACCGACGGCCTCGGCCTCTGAAGGTAAAAGGGTCTCGACCAACACGGCTCGATCATCGATCGCTGAATCAACGGCTCGATCATTGATTGCCGAACTGACGGCCTCGACCTCTGAAGGCAAAAGGCCCCGACCAACATGGCTCGATCGCCGATCGCCGAATCAACGGCTCGATCATCGATCGCCGAACCGACGGCCTAGGCCTCTGAAGGTAAAAGGGCCTCGACCAACGCAGCCCGATCGCTGATCGCCGAACCAACGGCTCGATCGCCGACCAACGTGGCTCGATCATCGATCGCCGAATCCACAGCTCGATCGCTGATCGTCGAATCGACGGCCTATGCCTCTGAGGGCAAAAGGCCTCGACCAACACGACTGGCTAACTTGCCAACTTAGCTTCGACTAAGAGTGGCAAAACGCCAAGACGAATGCAGTTCGACTTGCGACATACCGACTTGGTCATGACCGATCGAAGGATATTCGACTTGCCACTGTTTATCATACGTCCTGACGTGCACGTCCGACCAAGGGCCGGACAATGAATATTCGACTTGCCATCGTTATCCTATCCGAATATGTCGGACGTTACTCGACTATCGGATACATCGGATGCTACTCGACTATCAGACTCTACGGGATGATCGTGTCATGCTACGTTCGGAGGTTGGCCGACCTCCGACCCAACGTGCACGCTCGACCTACAGTCGGGACGACTGACATCGGATCGTTCGTTGATGCGATCGCCAGAGTCGGGGCAAGATATGACGAAAAACCACTCCTTTCGCCCGAAGCCGTCGCCCACATGTTCACGTGAGCCAACACGACATCGGACTTAGGAGTGGGGGGGCAACTGTTGGGATATACCGACTGACCTCCATACGCCGACTTACCCTCGGATCGGTCTGACTGACGACCCCGACTGATGACCCCGACGGATGACTCCGACGGACAACTCCGACGGACGACTCCGACGGACGACTCCGACCGACGACCCCGACAGACGGCTGCCAACAATATCCGACCGAAGGTGTGTCGGCCGAACCGACCCATGCTGTTCTCAACCAATCGAGCGGCCGAACCCATATTACTGACTCACTGTCGGGGGTGGCAGCCGACGTCCGACTTAAGCAAGACACCAGACCAGCCGACGGTCCTTGGATCTTCACCCGACATCCCACAACCAAATACCGACGTATGGTCGGTCGGCTCCTCCATCCTGACAAAGGCATGCGGCATAGCCGTCCTGGGACATTGTCCTGCCAAGGACATAGATAATCTCAGCGATTTGACAACCCACGGTGACTTGATAGTCCGCGGCGACTCTGACAGCCTCCGACGATTTGACAACTCCCCCAATTGTCTACACCATTAATGACGGTGCCATGCCGCGCTCTACTGTTTCGGAGAAGACAACAGTGCTGCGGAAGAAGTTCTTTCGAAGCCCTTGAACTTTCTCTCTCTCGCTGAGCTCCTTGATTCTTTTCTACTGTTTCCTAGTCTCCTCTCTGACTTGACCGTCGAAGGGTCCCCGTCGGAGTCACCTCCGATCAATGCAGACTTCTTTTGTAGATACTCATTCCCGGCGACCAGATGACGAGGGGATTGACCGCAACAAGTAGAAGTTGCACCATTGTTTATGAGTAGCAGCCTATAATAGCATTTGCAATCAAGCTTAATCCCTTCAATCTTCGTTGCTCTCAAAAATGAACTACGGTAGGTGGGAAGAAAGGAGATTAATTTTGCTGTCTAAAGGAGGTGGCGAAAGAGAGAAACAAATGTAAGGATGAAAACAAAGTTTCCTTTGTTGGATAAGAGCATAGTGGCATGCTCGGACGGAGGTGTCTCGTGGGGGAGTGGGAGCTGGGGATGTGGTGGTGGGGTGAAGGGGAGCTAAACTAGATTATAGAAGGGCTTTGTAAACCAGGTCTACTGTTTATAAGATAAAATTCTCTCTCTAATATTTTTTGAATGGACGACCCTCTCTCTAATAATTGCAAGCATCTACTTTTAGATCTAGTCCTACATTGACCCTATTTCTCTCCTCAATAATCATGTTTACTTGCTTTATCCATCTTAGTTTTGACCATAATAAACAGTACGTAGTGCAAAGTTTACCCCAACTAAATATATAAAACATCACAAATCTAGCTATACTTAATGTATATTTTTCATTTGCACTATATGGTTAGTGAAAAGAGTGTGCGATATTAGCATTTGGCATAGCTTTGGATTTCTTCACATGTCAATGTTTCACAAAATAAACAATATAAGATAAGTTAAATGCAACCCAAGCATTGATATCCTATTGCTCTCTATTATAAATTGGCATTATATACACTGAAATTATTTTTGATGCTTAAAAAATGTCCAATATAATTCATAATAAAGATGAAAATTGATAGACAACTCCTACATATATTATGCAGATGTTAGATATATCTTAGTATGCACACCTCCAACTACAAAATTATACATGCAGATGAAAGTTGATTAGACAGTCCATTTTTTTATATATATATGAAGAGTTTTTTACTATAAAAAAAAATATATTACAAAAAAATCACCTATAATTTGTTATTTCCACCATTCTCTTTCTATCCCTTGTCTCTTTCCTTCATAATTTTCTCGTCTCTCAAACCCAATCATCTCTCTTCATTTCCAATATACCAAATTTATTTTAAATTACTTATTAATTTTATTTTTAATTCAGCATTCTGTAATGATTTTTGTTTTTGATTTTCTCGTTCATCAAATTAAAGTAATTCAAATAACCTAATCTCTGTGTCATTCAATCAGCAAAAAATGTATTATTGTTATGCAAAAATAAAATATTCTATCGGACTTACGTTATACCTTAATTAAATGTGTAATTCTTTCACAAAATTTTGACAGCACCTCCAACGCTCCATCGGGTTGTTTTTTTTTTTTTTTTATTAACTCCATCAGGTTGTTTAAATCATGACTAAAACATGACAACAGGGATGGCTCGTGCCCTGGAACGGTACTCGCCTTTAGCCGCTGGTCTAGCTTAGGCTCCCTCTAAAACCCACCAGCCCCAACCGCCGCCGGATCTCGCTCCCTCCGCCGCCATGAGCGGCCACAACCACCAGCACCACCCCCATCGCCACCTCCGCCTCTCCATCGCCCCTCCTCCTCCCATCCCCATCCCCCGCATCTACCCTCCCTTCCCCGGCGCCCCCGCCACCCCCTCCTCCATATCCACCCCCTCCGCCTCCACCCCCTCCAAGCGCCGCCACTCCTCGTCATCCACCACCTCCTCCTCCGCCACCTCCCTCCTCCTTGCCCTCTTTTCTCTCCGTTCCCTCTACTCTCTGCTCCCCTTCATCCGCTCCACCCCCTTCTCCTTCTCCCTCTTCCCCTTCTCCTTCCTCGTCTCCCTCCTCTCCTTCGCCCTCTCCCTCCTTTCCCTCGCCCTCTTTCCTTCATCGCCTTCCACCGACCCCAACATCCCTCGTCTCCTCTCCTTTAAAGCCATAACCCTGCCCCTCTCCTCCCCCTCCCTCCTCCGTCCCCTAGCCGCCAAGTCTGCCCTTCTCACCCTCGTCTTCCTCCTCCGTTTCCATGCCCTCCGCTATTGCGGCGCCGGCGCCTCCATCCTTGCCGACATCGCTGGTGCCCTCGCCGCCAAATCCCTCTCCGACGGCCCCCGCGCCTTCGCCGGCCCCCGCTCTGCCCGCCGCGGCAACCGGATCCGCGGCCTTGCGGCCCTACTCGTCGCCATCTCCCTCCTCTCCTTCAGCTGGGATCGCGCCGGCTGCTTTCCTCTGTCCTCCTTCCCTCCTCCCACTGAGGGATGCGCCCGGCTCGCTCCCATGCTGCTCCCTTTCGTTGCGGGCTTCCTTGCGTACCACGAGCGATCCGCCGCCAACTGGATTTCGCTGAGGCAATTGGGCCGGAGACGGGTTCGGCTCTTCACTCTCGCCCTCACCACTGCCATCCTATTTCTTCCGGCATTGGCTAGCTTTCTGCTGGCTGAGGGCGAGGATGGTGCGGTATCGGTGATGAGTGTGGGATGGCCGCTGATAAATACAGTGGTTTTTGGTGTGATTCTGGCTGAGAACTATGGCGATGAGAAGGCAACGTTCGGTGCAAATTTCCGCCGGGATTTCGTGGTAACCTTCTTTTGTACTCTTGTCTTAGAGCTTTTCTACTTCCCCAAGCTCTCTCTGCCCGGTTTTCTTTTCTGTGGCTTATTGTTGTGGATTTCAGTAAAGGAATTGGGTTCCTCTTCTTTGAATTATGTGGAGCTAGGGAGTGCTGATTATCCGGAGTCTTTATATTCCATGATCATGAAACCGATTCGGCACATTCTGAGTGAAAGAAAGTCTCGCAAGATTGCTCTTTTCCTCCTTATTAACACGGCCTACATGGTGGTGGAATTTGTAGCTGGGTTTATGAGTAATAGCCTTGGTTTGATATCAGATGCTTGTCATATGCTGTTTGATTGTGCTGCCCTGGCAATTGGGTTATATGCTTCGTATATTTCAAGGTTGCCTGCAAACAGTCAGTTTAATTATGGTAGAGGTAGGTTTGAGGTGCTTTCGGGATATGTTAATGCTGTGTTCTTGGTTCTTGTTGGTGCGCTTATCGTTCTGGAGTCGTTTGAGAGGATTCTTGATCCTCAGGAGATTTCGACAAATAGCTTGTTGGCTGTTTCAATTGGGGGACTTGTGGTGAACATGGTGGGTCTGGTTTTCTTCCATGAGGAGCATCATCATGCACATGGTGGCGGCGGCACATGTTCTCATTCACACTCCCATTCCCACTCCCATCATCACCACCACCACCACCATCAACACGTACACGAAGGAGATGTGAAGTCTGGGCATCACCAGTATGTTGGGGTTCCTTGTGAGTCATTGGTCGGACATTCTCATGATGGCCGTGAACATCATGGTTGCAATCATGATGGTCTTCCTCATAGTCACAGTGATGACTGTGGGAATGATAGCGGTCCCTGTCACGGTCATGAACATGGCCAGAATTCCCATAGTCGTGAGCATAATCACGACAATCAACTCCATCATGCTGAAGTTCATTTTCATCAAAGGCTTGATGACTCTTCAAGAAGTTCTCAGAATCCTTGTTCTGAAGGTCATGCCCACAATGACTTTCATGTTGAGAAAGAAAGCAGCAGGAAGAAAGAGCCTCTGGACTTGTCTCAGAACTTGGACCACGCTCATTGTGACTCTTATACAGAGGAATCATCAGTAAAAGGAAAATCATCTAGTGATATGCAAAAGCATCATCATCACATTGATCATAACATGGAAGGGATCTTCTTGCATGTTCTAGCTGACACGATGGGAAGTGTCGGGGTGGTAATTTCAACACTTCTTATTAAATACAAGGGATGGCTTGTAGCAGATCCAGCATGCTCTATATTTATTTCAGTACTGATTGTATCTTCTGTAATTCCATTACTGAGGAACTCTGCTGAAATATTGCTACAAAGAGTTCCTAGAGCTCATGAACGGGATCTGAAAGTAGCTGTAGATGACATTATGAGGATTCGGGGTGTCTGCGGCATCCAAAACATGCACGTCTGGAACTTCACAAATACGGACATTGTTGGCACTCTTCATCTTCATGTGTTGGCGGAAACTGACAAGGCTTCTGCTCTGAGAAGTGCATCAAAACTATTGCATGAAGCTGGGATTGAAGATTTGACAATCCAGGTGGATTGCGTAAAAGGATAGCAAAGAGTTTCACCAACATCACTCAACCGCAAAATTTGTAGCACAAAAGAATGTAAGTATTTATAGTCATCATCTTTTGGGGGTATACTAAATTAGGAGATGGATTTCAGAATAGATTTTTCTTTGATGATCCTGATATTCTAATGTAAAATCTGATGGATTCAATGCTGCAACTGTCTGTTTAATTTTGCAAATGACAAAAATTCTTCAGGGCATATTATTTTATTGCGAACATCAGTCATTGTGCTCTATTTGATGATTACTTCCTTCATTACAGTTGGTGCTTGTTGTGACCTCTAATCAGGAAAAAAAGGGTTCAATTCGTATATTTCAGTGGTAACACTTGATCAGTATGGTTCTATCACCATTTATCAGGTGTCTTTGTTATTTCTTTTATCTATGCAGAAAGAGTGCTGAGTATGAATTTGCTGATTGTTCACTTTTGCTATTCCTCAAGCACGTTGTGCAGCACTTAGAAGCTCTGTTTGCCCTCAATTGCCTCTAAATTTCATTGGTAGGCTGACTTAAAAGCAAAACTTCCAAGTGCTGCACAGTGCATGTTTGGAATAGCAAGCCCATGACATGATGTTACTAAATGTATGTTTTGTTTAATCATTTTAAGGTTGAAGAGCTAGCCTGCAATGCTCTGTCTTGAATTATTGAACCATATGTATTATGTGCACAGAATTGTTGGGCTGTCAGTTGCTTGAAAAGATTATGTTATTGTCAAGACTCAAGAAGCATGTATGTGGGGAAGGTATTTCAACTTTTAATTTTAAGATGTTTTGATAACTTGTAATTAGCCTCTTTCCAGAACTAGGTAATATCTGTTCGGATCCATTTCTTATCTGAATCTACCTGAATATGGACACAATTTTGAGTACCCAACTAATATCCATATCTGTATCCATATCCATTAAAGAAAAATAGATTTGGATATGGATAAACAACTATCCGATCTATTATCTATATATGAATATCTCTCATTCACTTTGCAAACATCTGACTTCTTTCTTTTCTGAGTTTCAATAACAACATTTGAGAAACCGACCCAACATTATAAGATCAAAATTTTGACCTCAGTTTGTGAAGCATCAGAAAGGCATAATCCAGAGCCTTAAATTAGCTATAGAACATACGTAGAAATTTTTAGTTCCATGATAAAAAAAGGTACTGAACAATATGAGTGCTTAAAATATTGATATGAATTCTGGTGGCGTATGGATTGTTAAATTTTCCTTTTCAATTATAACCAATTCTGTCTTGTTATTAAGGAGATTATGAATTCTGCTGCAATCTAGGAGTCTTATATATCCACTTTCGTTGCTCTTTAATTTGGAGAAATAATAGAAGCACTTTTTATAAAATTTTTATTTTTATGATGTATCTCTCTTTTAAAGTTGGTTGCAAAAATGTTATTAGTTTTCTTTTCTAGGTTATTAGTACATCTATTTTTAACTTGCAGAGAATTTTCTTCTAGTTTGTTCAGCCATATAGGTAGTAAATTGACAGCAATACTTAAAAAGGGCATCCTAGTGCAAAGACTCCTGCCTCTGTGGATTTGGAGAGTCAAATGTATGCAACTTTACTCCTACATGTGGAGAGTTTGTTTCTGTGTTTCAAACCCATGACACCTAGGTAACAATGGAGCAACTTTACTATTGTGCTAAGGCCCCGCCCTCTAATTTAACAGCAATAGTTAATAGACTTATTTCTTTAGGTGACTTATTTATCCCTTCATTTTTTTTCTTTTGATTTTATCTATTGGGCAACAACTGTTAGTCTATTCACCTTCCCCAGTAGCATAGCAGGACTAACATTGACCCTTCCCTATATTAATGTGCTGACAGCTTAGAAGCAGAGATAGCTAAGTAATGGTGTTGAATTCATTTCCTAGTTGCAAATGTGCTCCCTTATTCCCTTTTCTATTTCACACTATGATCCATAGAATATTTATCATTCCTCCTGTCAAATCTTGTTCTAGTCCTTGGTCCTCTAGGGTGGTAGAGCCCAGTGTCTTTATTCCAAGCTAGATTAAGAATCTTCATGCAAAGTCCTAGCTTGTTCCATAGAGTAATTATGATAGGAAAAGGGCCTTGCTTTATGGTTAGTTAAAAATATACCAGTAAATGTTGTATCAGATAGTTTTTATCTTTCCCTGGTTGCACATAACTTGCATATCTTATGAGACACTTTAATACATATTATCCTATTTGTTTAAATACCATGCGAAGAGGCCATCCTGGTTTTTCTGTGTAACCGGACGCCCCGCATCCTAAACTCGCGAAGGTGGATGTTCCGTCCTGTCTGATACATTTCTCAACTTGGACCATCCCACTGCTTGAGACTGCCCTGTCTTGATACTTGGGATGATGGAATGCCCCAATGTTCCGTGAGTATTTAAGACTTGCCATTTTTATTGTATCTATATGTGCTGTAGAAATCAATGAAGGTTCTCTTCTGAAGAGACCTTTGAAACTATTACATGAAGTTGGGATCAAGTTTTAATTATTCAATGTGGCGCACATAGAAGAATTGTGAATTAGCAACTACAGATTTGGATATCGTGCAGTTCTCATCTACCAAGGGAATCCAATTGTAGAAGTACCTTATTAAGTATGTCTGAACCAAATGTTTGTTTGGACTTGTCGATTTTGGTCTTTTACATTATGCATTTTGAAGCATGTATTTTTAAAAAAGTTTATTGCATAATGTTGAGAGTTGCCTCATGCTTATTCCTCAATGATTTCTGGAAGAGGTTTGACTGCTTCTTGTGTGCGCCCTTGTGACTTGGTCCTTTCCAAATGCTATGTCAAGTTTGGTATCAAAGCTTAGGTCATAATAGTTGATCAATTTTGTAAGTGTTTAAGGCACCAGATGATGTATATGAGAAGAAAGAGAAATGTGCAACTTAAGAAACACATTTTGCATTTTCAAATGCCAATTTGTTAAACCAGCATTAAGTTTGTTTGTCATCTGCATTTCACTATCATATGGTACAATGATTATCCCTAATCAAAACAAATGCACATATGTGTGAGGTTGGGCAAGCTTGTCAAGTTCAGTGGATTTGAACCCCATTTGCCTAACTTCATCTTCAGCTTTCAGGGCAGCCCATTCAGGTAGTAGTTTTACATTCCCATTGAACTATGAGAGTAGGTTATTTTAGTTGCCCTATTAAATCAATGACTGATCGGTTTGTAGCAGAATTTGTAGTTTGTGCAAATGTTGAGTTGACTTGTAACCTTAACTAGAGATTGTTGACTCGCTTGACTGCTGATGTTGCCGGTAATGATGCATGCTAGACTTACTGAGATTCTCGTCTTAGGTCAATTCATCACATATGCTAAGTGGCTAATCACAGATGGGATATGATGATGCCTAGGTCTCTCCAATACACAATATAATTGAGTGTCCATTCTGTTTGAAGTGTTGATGTGTTTTGTCTTCATATACCATCAAGATTCAGAGTCGTAAGTTTATCAGGTGGTGGATATTGCAGGTTGCTTGTAACAGCTGTTTCCTGCAGTGTGGCTAGCTTCTGCAAGCTTGGTTAACTTCAGAAACAGGGCAATGGCTTCACTTTGGTGTCAATGTTTTACAAAAGTGTCAACTCCCTGAGTGTCCCCACCTCTTCAATGCTTTCTTTAGTTCAAAGCATTCAGCTTCAAATGCATGGTCTTCTTCTTTGGTGCTGAGAGAAAGAAGAAAACTTCAGCGGTTAATCAGCATATTTCTTGCAAAAAGGTTTCAAGGTGAAGTTAGAAATGCACGAGGTTGATGTTGCATTCTTGTGGAAGGGAAAAAGTGAGCGGAAGCAGAGATAACAGGATGAGGTTTGCAACCAGTGCCATTTTTGCAATACCAAATAAATTATTTGTTGGTATGCATGCTGTTAAGCAACTTGCTAAAATCTAGGCTTCTTGATAGCAAAATATTTAGACCCTAGTTTGTTTGAAATGAGCTGCTTGTTTGGAAGTGTGGCTGAAGGCCTGTACATGGAGGTGCACGTTTATTAAGTTGTGGACCTCTTTTACTAAGTAAATCTTTGAATCTAATCTATGAACTCTGATTTAAGATTCCTACAAACATCTTTTATCTTGTGATCTGGTTGAACAAGTCTGGAATCAATTAAATAGTCCAAGCAAGTAGGAAACATCGCACCCTTAAAACATGATCTCATGGACTCTAAAAGGTCGTATTGTCTTGATGAATCCCTTTCGCTGTTCAACTACCATGGCTGGCTGGATCATAGACCAAGATTGAAGGGAAAATTAACCGTTTGTTTTTCTTTAAAACTGCGATCATCCATGAATTGCTCCTTGGAATCAATTGCATGAAATGTATATACTTTAAGCCATTTCATCTATTGGTTAAATCACAGACTTCCATCAAATAGTCTGTACTCTTCCGATTCAATAACCTTTTGTTGGAGAGATTTTTTTTTTTTTTTTTGGTAAAGGTGTTTATCCCCAGAAAAGTGACTCATAATTGCATATTATAACTTGAACGATGCTTGATGCTAATGCCATTGGTGTGGTTTTTGCGGCTTTTCTATTGTCTTTGCCCTTGATGTAGGCTGGAAAGTGGAAACACACTACTCTATGCCTGTGTGGCCACAAGACCCTAGCCCTTAGTGTATAAAATTTCACAATAAAAAGCCCTAATGAATGGATAAACAGGATCAAATGTCCTCAAAGAGGTAGAAAATGATATGGATGCATCGGAAATTATGCTGGAACATGACTGAAGGCCAAGTATATGTGGACATTTGTACTTTGCATAAGTTGTGTTTAAAATTTTTAATCCATTACCATTATTTGTTTGACCATCAAGTATTTGTTATTCATAATTCAATTTTTGTAGCATGTATTCAATGTTTATAAATATATATATTTATTACATGAACCCAAATTTGACTTGTTCTTTCTTTGGATCGAATATGGAACGATGGTTAGATCTGAAGAGAAATTCTTTATGTACTATGTGCAGTGCACGCGTTATCTGAAGAGAAATTTGTTGTGCACTGCATGCGGTGCACGAACACGCGCATCATGCACGGTGATTGGCTTACGCATGGGATCGAATAAAAAAATAATTTTTTTTTCTGTACCGCTATCCGGTCTCATGTGTGAGCCAATCATCACGCATGATACATGTGTTTCGCACCACGTGCTGTGCACAAAGAATTTTTCTAGATCTAAAACATCAATGGGTACGCGTCTAGGTTTAGTGAAATCCGGCCCAACCCATCACCTCAACTCGTCCTCGGTCTCACAGTTTCTTGTAATACTTAATCACTTTGGTGAGGGTTGGGCCACAAATGTTAGAAGGCACACGCTCTTCTATGTATATCCATCGCTAATCATATTTTTGATCATCTCTAACTGGATCACTTTCTTCTTGAACTCTTTTATCATCGAAGCTCTTGAGCATCAACTTCTTCGTTGGTGACAGTGCAGCAGCATCACTTACCTATCTGTTTTCTTGATCTTTCACAACGGAGTTCAACCTCACCTACAATTGCTTCCTCGATCTTCCCTATTGGTGCCGTAACCTTCTTGCACCTATTTTCTTTAGTCGGAAGGATCGTTTTTTCTCTCCATTGATGGGTTCAGCAGATTTTGATTTTGAAGTTTTTCCGACTAGAGATGGATATAAGATGGAATAAAACCCTAACATTAGGTAAGGAGAAACTTTTTGTAGCAGGTGAGAATAGGTTTATCTTTCCAACGGCTGGAACATGATAGGATATAATCCCAATATTGAAGTATGATTCCCTTCGGAATGGCAGTCCAACTCCAAATATGAATTTTAAAAGTTTATTTAAATAAATAAGTAATAAAAATAAGTAATTTCGAGGTACAAGAATAAAAAGAATTTAGGCCTATATTTTTTTTCGAAGAAGAATCTAAATATCTTTCATATTTGGTCGGGTTGGGATTGATCGCCGTATTAATTCCCTATCATTGGAAAATTTATTGGTTGGAATAACTCTACTGTGCGTACCTTACATCATCCAATAATAACCTAACACATCATTTATTAATAAAAAAAAAATTATACTGCGATCTAAATATTATTGATTATGGCTGATCAGCTAATAATTTTAATTATTTTGACTGAAAAAAATCCACTTTCTTGAGTGGTGCCCAGCCGCTCCCTAAGTGGCGGTGGCCATCGCATTCTCCTCCGATTTAATCAACGTTCACTTTCTTCCCCTAACATTATTTTGCCGCCGGGAAAATGACACGGTTTTGTATCATATACGAATCCGACGCAAGAATTCCCGACAAGAAGCAGCTGCTGACCTCCCCACTGGCTCTCTTGTTCTTCCTCCTGTCTGGCCGGCCATGTCCGTGACCATCCCCCGTCGCCAGCTCTTCATCGATGGCGAATGGAGAGAACCACTCCACCAGAAGCGTATCCCTATCATCAACCCCGCCACAGAAGATACCATAGGTTGGTATCCCTCTTATTTCTCTTCTTTTATCTATCCCTCTTCACAGTCTTTCCCCCTCATAGTACTACTCAAAGATATATGTACATGTTCTGATCTTTATCAGGGGACATACCCGCGGGGACCGCGCAAGATGTGGAGCTGGCCGTGGCCGCCGCTCGGAGGGCTCTCACTCGAAACAGGGGAAGGGACTGGCCGCGTGCTTCTGCCTCCCTTCGTGCTAAATACCTCCGCGCAATCGCTGATAAGGTACCTCATTACCATTTGGTTCCAACTACCAATTTGATCAGCAATTCATCGTGAGTGGGGACATTTATGGTCCTAATTTTTTTCGCTGTTGTATCATTGCTGTTTGCTTAAATGATTTGCTGTATGCAATCTAGTTTGGTCACTTCTAGTCCAGTTAACAAAGAGTCGAAAACTGCGCGGTCCACTGATCAAAGAAATCCGGTGCATCGAGCTGCGTGAAGCAATCTGAAACATGTGGCGCATAAGATTACATAGATGAATGGGGACAAATTTAAGGGATTTTAAAACTATAAGGAGTGATTTCTTGTTTTGCATTCCACATGAGATATCATGTATGAAGTAATTGACTGTTTATAGTCTCATTCTTCTAATGTGTAATCTTCGGTGCTTTTTTCCTTGTATATGATGTGGTGAATGTCTCCGTCATTTTTATTTGTTTCACTTTAATGTAGGTAATGGAGAGAAAGTCTGAGTTGGCCACGCTTGAGGCCCTTGACTGTGGAAAACCATTGGAAGAAGCAGCAGGGGATGTGGTATGCCAATGATTACTGTATTTTTCTGAAATGTTATGCATATGATCTTACTGACATGCTTGCCATTCAGGGTGCGGTTGCCGGGTGTTTCAAATACTATGCTGACCTTGCAGAAGCTTTAGATGAGAAACGAACTGTGCTTTCTATGCACACATTTAAGAGCCATGTTGTTAAGGAACCGATTGGTGTTGTTGGTTTGATCACTCCTTGGTAGGATTTTTTTCCCTGGAAAGTAAATTTGAAGCACATATCTGATAATCTACCTACATTTGGAATTCTCCTAATAAGTCTTTGAATTTTAGATATATGATGATTCTGATATGAGATAGTAAGCTAGTGCTGACTAACACAACATTTATATGGAATGAGTGTCATAGATAAGAACCAAGGATCATGCAATCAATACCTTATTCCGGATGATTAGGTGTAAATTGTTCTTGATTAGAGATCTAACATATCTCAGAACCACAAAAAACACAATTTCACTGGGAAAGACAAATCTGCACAATCTCAAAGGAAGTTTATGTCCAACTACAGTATTATTTGTTCCGAACACTCATAGATCTCATAGGAAGACAAATACAACATGAGAAGGTAGGAATCTTGAAATAGAATACACAGTGAAACTTTAGAAATACGACAAAGAGGACAGATGGGTCAGTGGGGAGACAATTACAATGTCAGCCGAAAGTAAGGAGTGGAAACCTCACAAACAGAATGCACTATGACCTGTTGTCGATATACCTGATAGTAGTGACTGATACTCCTGATTTAAAAATTGATATTTCTTGACACCAGATGGTTAGCTATGCTGATGAGTGCATAAGTCAAAAATCTCATCTCAGACAGAGGAGATAAGCTAGCAGTCTACTGTTACACTTGCCTATTGATAAAGATTCGATCTTTTTATTAATTCATCATTTATAATCTAGGTTCACCACAACTGAGGGGTTCAAAAATGGATGCTAATAGTTATCTCAGGAAACATGGGTGCTAATAGAGTTATCTTGCCAAACTAAAAATATAAGACATGTGCTTTATTGTATGGTTATGCGATACTTAATGATCAAAATTCTGAATATTTTATCAGTGTCATCCAATTAACAAACTAGATCTCCTTATGAATTTGTGTCTTTGTTATATCTCATTTTACTGAACTAACTATCCACTTCTAATGGCTGCTTGGAAAGTTGCTCCTGCTTTGGCTGCTGGATGTGCGGCTGTGTTAAAGCCATCAGAATTGGCATCAGTGTAATATTCTAGTAAGCAATATCCTCTTTTGTCTGTGTGGGAACATGCTATGTCTTTTTCATCATATTTTAATTTTCAGCACTTGTCTGGAGTTTGCTGAACTATGTAAAGAAGCAGGACTTCCTCCTGGGGTCTTAAATATAGTGACTGGTTTTGGTACAGAAGCTGGTGCTCCTTTGGCATCCCATTCTCACGTTGACAAGGTTTAGCTACCCTCATTTTATTATTATGAACCTTACATGAAGTTGATCTTCTTTTGCTTCCTTTTTTTACAAAATATTGCAAGAATTGGTATTATTTCTTTGCTTATACCTTTGAAGGCTTTCTTGTTGTTCTTTGTTAGGTTGCATTTACTGGTAGCACTGAAACTGGTAGAAAGGTCATGACTGCTGCTGCTGAAGCTGTTAAGGTTTGCCAATTTATACTCAGTTTTAAGGGTAATCATAAATAAATGCAAATCAAGAATTCATCATACAATAAAAGGCATATGGCTAAAAATTTTAAATGCTTTGGAAACTTTCCATGTACTCATTGAAATTTAAAAGCAAAATGTATTTCAATCTGTGACCAATACATTCATAAATGATAGATTCTATTTTTTTATTTTTAGGTATTTTGGATGTTGTATATCAGACCATGATGAATGGTGAGTATCATCATAAAGTGGCTGATTATTTATCTTGAAGCCACAGAATGTATATATATATATATATGTATCAGGCTGGTTCTGTGATGCATTCTAATGTTGCTGACTCTGGCCTGTAGTCTCTCTCTTCATGAAGAACTAGTTAGATAGAATAAGGAATATCGTGCAAATGCATTTCTTCTGTCTTAGAAATTTTGTTCTTTTAATTCCTATCTCACACAATCATTGTTGTTCTGATTACAAGAATAACAATGTAAATTAGCAGACCAAGAGATTGGTTTTCACAATAGGGAATCAACAAATGTAAATACAGATTAGTCTGTCTTCAATAGTGAACAGTCATTTCTTTTGGTGCAATAGACCATCATGTGTGAATATTTTTGCGCATCAAGGTCATATTCTTGTATGATTCTACGAATGTGGAAAATGCATGTCTACATAACCAACTATATACGTTGATGATTCTTATGGTACCTATCAATTCCTTGCAGCCCGTTTCTATGGAGCTTGTTGGAAAAAGTCCGATTCTTGTATTTGAAGATGTGGACATTGACAAAGGTTTGTTACTTTTCTTGATCATTAATCTGAGTTTCCTGGCATCTTTACTTAAGCCTGTAAATGCTGCACACAGCTGTTGAATGGACTCTGTATGGTTGCTTTTTCACCAATGGTCAAATATGCAGTGCGACATCTCACCTTCTTGTTCATGTGAGTACCAAGTTAACCAACATTACTTGTAGTAAGTCTTTCTTGTCATAATTCAAATATTTATATTCATAAATTCAGAAGTATCTTTGTTTACCTTGTCATGATAGGTAATGCATGTTCTATCTGGTCACTTTCCATGCTAGCTGCATATCACTGGGTATACTGCTTGCTAGTATATATGTTATCATCTAGTTCCTGAATTAAATTTTCTTTCACATTGTGTGTATGAGGTTTACTCGTGGTTCTTCTTATTTTTCATATGTAAGTTTGATTATTTAAGTTAAATTATTTTCTTTCACATTATATGTGTATATGACCACTTTCCATTTAAGATGGTTAATGTGAAGTTCTTGCTATTGATGTAAATTTAAGTCAGATATTGTATTATGTCTTGTGCTGGTCCATTGTTTTTTTGTCAATTCAGAATCAGCTCAATGGCATACTGGCTGTCTTTCTACTGACCTTGCCTAGAGGATAGTAATGTTCTTGCTTCTTAGTTCGATCAATGTCCATTACTTTTCCTATGTTAATAATTAGAGCAATGGTTGATTCTTTTATATACAAGGTCACAAATCAAACTGACACATCTCCAAAACGTGCAGTATCTTTGTACATTTGATGTATTTACTCTGTGTCTTGCCTTACTGGATGCTTCTAAGCATGATGATCCCCTGCTTTTACATGTTTTATATTGTTGTTTTGGCTTCATTAAAGACTGATACTCTGCATGTAATCACCACTGCTTCATCTTTTTTTGACCCTAATGATTAAACCAAAAATCAAAGAGCAAACTATTTTTGTTGGATAGGGGTAGTGCTTAGCAAATCATTGTTTCTTCTGTTACAGTGAACGACTTATTCCATAGAGAACCTAAACTTCCGATGGTTACCATATTTTGTGTGCTTTGGTTTTCTCTCTAAAGAATTAGTGAAATGCTGCAGGACACCATCGCAAAGGAATTTGTGGAGAAACTTGTTAGTAGGGCCAATAGCATAAAAATATCAGATCCATTGGAAGAAGGTTGCAGGCTTGGTCCTATTGTCAGTGAAAATCAGGTATGAGCCTTGTCTTTTTTTATGGTAGTTGTATGAGCCTTGTTTAGCAAAGTCCCCTATGCATATCTTCTGAAATGGAATTGCCTGTATATATTTGCTTTCTTTCTTCCCATAAAATAACAATTTATTGATTTTATTTATGCTGAACGATAATTAGATTTTGTTAGCAAAGCATAATTATGCATGCATAGAAATGTTTGCAGGTGCATTTTGCAGCAATATTTAACAATACACACAGGTTCATCCACTCGAAATGCCAACAAGTGTTAAGTTTTAAAACTAATGCTTTTGTGTATCACCAGACCTGACACCAATATTTGCACTAGCTTTGAGGCAGTTATGCAAGGCAAAATTACTTGATGCATCACCTAATCGATCTGATGAAGGAAAACTTGGGGGGACCTGAGACGAATATTAGCATTCTTTCTTATTCAATTCTTCTTCTTAAACCATGTCCTTTAGGTGAAGGTATAGGATATTGGTGGCAAGTTAGGCCCTTGTGCCCCAAGTGTATTTGGTTGGACACAGCCAGAAAGTTGCTTGGGGATCAAGTCCAATCTCAATGGGAGTCTTTGTAATTTACATTTTATTGTCTCTCTTTCAAAATACTTCATCATGTGCTTTTCTGATCAGCATATGCCTGTGCACCACAGGAAAAGATAATGTGATGTCCTTTATTTCAGTATAAAAGGGTAATCAAATATATTTCTACCGCCAAGGAAGAAGGTGCAACTATTTTATGTGGTGGTGGTCGACCACAGGTAATTTGCCCTTTCATCCTACTACAATTATTTAATTGCTGGACTGTGATGCCAAATATTTTTTCTGCAAATTGCTAGCATTTAAAGAAAGGGTTCTATATTGCGCCAACCATCATAACAGACATTGATACCTCCATGCAAATCTGGAGGGAGGAGATTTTCGGACCTGTTCTATGTCTGAAAACATTTATAACTGAAGATGAAGCCATCAAGCTTGCTAATGATACACAGTGAGTTCTTAAAATTCTATTAGCAACTAACAGAATCAACTGTCAGTGAAAAAAAATGGTCCAGTTCTTTTTTGAGTGTAGAATAATTCAATTTGGTTAACAATATCTGGTTTCTTCACTTCTCCAGTTATGGCTTAGCCGGTGCTGTGCTTTCCATGGATCTGGAACGTTGTAAAAGAATTACAGAGGTATGGCAAGACAAATATCTGAAGCATTCACCCTTTCTCCAACATTCACAATTTATAACTATCAAGAAGTATCATATGAGCGCTGAAAGTGCTTATAGTTTTTAAGTTCTTGAGGTAAAGATGCATATGTTTGGAAAAAAGGTTCGAATCTGCTGCACCACCACCTCAAATATTTTTATACATTAACTTTAAATAAAAAACTGTTTCCATATCTCCATATTGGTTAGAATAATTCGCAATTTCCGCCACAGAGATTGGTAGTTTTCCACATCTACTTCAGTAAGTTTGAAACAGAGCAGAGGAAACACTAATCAACTGCCACAGGGAAGAATGAAAGGACAAAATTGATTAAAATGTGAAGTGGGCATCAGATTATGTTATTCTTCATGAGAGGCATTTTAGATCAATTCCTTCTAGGAGGACAGTTAGAGCTTTTGTTACAGAGAAGAAGAACAAAGAACTTATCGTTTTTATCCTCAAAAGCAAACCTCAATTCTTCGCTCCTGAAAAACTTCCAATAACCAGAAGTATAAATATCCAGGCACTTCCAGTAGGAAAGTTTGTCCAGACATTCTGGCTGCCTGAAACTAAGGAATACTTCTATGAAAT
The DNA here is from genome assembly GCF_000442705.2 of Elaeis guineensis. Classification (NCBI taxonomy): domain Eukaryota; kingdom Viridiplantae; phylum Streptophyta; class Magnoliopsida; order Arecales; family Arecaceae; genus Elaeis; species Elaeis guineensis. The sequence goes on along the minus strand of NC_025993.2, from coordinate 154,629,390 downwards.
TGCGGCTGCAGATTAAAATCAAGGGAGATGTAAGTAGATAATTAGCCTTTAGAAAGAGAGAGGCTAGAATCCATTGAATAAACCACTGCAAAATGAAAGCCTTTATATCATTATAATGTTATAATAAATTGTTTGACATGACGATGAGGCCATTTTTTTCCTAATAATGTCCTTGATTCTCTGTTGAGATAAAGAATCCAGCAACCAATATAACCATAATATTATTATTTTCACACTCTAAAATGCAATTAGAACTATATATCCCATGAAGAAAATGTCATCCTCTTTCATCCACAACGTTTGTATCACTCAGGAAATTCAAGCAGGGATTACGTGGGTGAATTGCTCACAGCCATGCTTCCTTCAGGCTCCATGGGGTGGAAGAAAAAATAGTGGCTTTGGGCGTGATCTTGGAGAATGGTAGGTGGTTCAACAAATTCACTGTCCATGCTCCATATCTGACAACTATAAAGTGACATATTCTGACGATCCTTATTTGTTGTTTTTATTCAGGGGACTCGATAACTTTTTAAACGTGAAGCAGGTGACTGAGTATGTTTCAGAGGATCAATGGGGGTGGTACCATCCACCGAAGCTATAAAACTTGGACCAGAAATGGGCTGTTCAAACAGGTAGCATCAGTGTGTATATCTTTATAAGATGGGGACCATGCATTAGAAATAAGGATTTCAGCATCCATGTTATGATTTTTAAGTTCTCGCTGTTCTTATTGTCATCTAGAACTTGCATTGAGAATAAAAGCCAATGGAATTATAATTATTTTAATTTTTCTGAGGAAGAATTATGATGTTGTTCTTATCTACTGGAAATTAATTCAAATTTACTTACATTATCTCGGTGGAATAGAGGTTGGTAATACTGCAGGCCTTATTCCCTTTTTCTTTTGATTGGGAAAGCTGGAGGCCTTATTCTTGAATACAAGATTTTGCGTTCTGGTGAATGCATTTATTTACTCGAACCAAGAAAATCATCCTAATTAAATCACTAAGGTGATAACCAGACAATGAACGGTAAAGAGCTGAAAGAAAAATAATGAAGACATTCAAAGATAAAATCATTTTTTTCTTTCATACAATTTTATTGCTTTGACATAGAAGCTAGGAAGCAACCTCCCCAGAAATTGTTCAAGAAACACTTCAGAACAAAATGTCTTTATCACACAATCTTATTTGGTTTTACATGAAAAATAAGGAAGATGGTCTCACCAAACATGATACAATAAACACACTGAACAAATTATTTTCTGCCACATAACATAAAACGATCCTATGTTGGATGAAGGCAGGTAGTCTCACCACACAATCGAAGAAAAACACTAAACAACGACGTAGATAGATTCATGCACCTTGGCATTTACATTATCCTCGCTTGTATTCACTGATGGAATTGGGAGTATTACTCGCGACCTATCTTATCATAATTTCCCTTTGTCAACTTTCTCTTTGGGCTTCTTGTCCTGCTGTGTCTCACCTGCAACTGCTTCCTTTGCATCCTCCCAAACCTCCTTGGCAGTCTCACTGTTTTTTTCAGTCTTTTCTTTTGCTTGCCGGCAAAACTCTTCGGCTGTTGATCTTGCCTTCTGCCCGATTCCTTGTGAGGATTCCTCCTTATTGTCAGTCGAGTACTGAAGATATTGGGAAACATGAAAACCAAATTACTGAAAGAGAGAAGTATATTTTTATCTAGATCATTACTCTGTTAACTAGAACATGGTGCAACCATTGGCAAGAGGTTCGGTGGGAAACTTAAGATTTTCTGACACTTTCTATGCTAAAATTCTAAAGCAAAACATCCGTAAAAAGAAGGGAAAAAAAAGGAAGAATTGGTATATTACATTATTTTTTTTTTACCGTTATTTGTATGTCAGCTTCATTTTTTATGCGATATAGAACTGACCTTGTACTAGAAAAACAGGGAATACAGATGAAGAGAGAAAAGTGTGCAGAGTAATCATAGAAAACTAATCAACTGAAGAAGAAACCAGCTTCTAATCCCTTAACATAGAATTGTTCTACAACAAAATGGAGATCTAGATCTAGAATGAGCTTTCAAAGTAGAAGAAAATAGGGGATCTTCAGATCTGAATGGCACAGAGGCTGGTCCATGCTAAGACCTCACCTGGTAGGCATCTATCTTACTGGATATAACTGAATATAGAGAGTAATAGACATACGCTGTTTCTGAGGGTTTTGCCAAGCGAAGGCAGCGCAATGGATAGCTTCAGCATCGAGGCTCGCCGGCCATGGAGGACAAGCTTGTCCATCTTGATGTGTGGCTCTTCTAGTCGATGCACAACGCTCGGTTCTTCTTTGTATTACATGTTAATGTTAGAGGGGAAGAACGAGATTTTGAGGGAGAGAAGCTTCGGATGGACGTGGCTCGAGGATAGAGGTGCTTGCAAAACGTGGCCGAAGGGGAGAACCGGCACGTATACACGAGCATGCGCACAAGCGAAAAACCATGGACGCCCGACTTCCTAATGGTTTAGCGGACGGAATGGCAGGAAAGCAGGTCGGATCACGCAATGAATCCGTAGTATAACACCGACACGTTCAAATTAACTCTTGTTTGGAGTTTTTTTTTTTTTTTTTTTTTTGAGAATGGACGCTTGTTTTCAGTTATTTTGAAACTAAAAAATATATATATATATATATGCTTTGTGGTTTGGTAGTGTATCAAGTTCCGTGAGACGCTTGATCTAGAATGTATTTTTCTTTATTTACATGATATCAGTTCGGTCTACATATCTAATGTCATTCTTATGAATCCTACCGATCTTGCATTGGCAACAACTAATAATTAACATATTATCATGAGATCATCTATTTAGTATTACTTTTTTTTTTCAATTCTGATTATAAAAGGGTAGTGAGGTTTTGCTCTAAAAAAATAGAGCAATAAGGCACTCAATGGTTATCATATATCTGGCTTTCTATACATACCGGACCTTATTTTTTTGTACAGGATTGCTGGTAAATGATACCCATCTTGATTTCTTTCGAGATGGTACGTATCTATAAAGAAACTAATAATACAGCATATTAAATGGCAGCTAATATGGCCAATTATACTTAACTATATTAAGAACTCCATAGCATATCTTCCTATTCAATTTTCGAATATTTGAATTTCTGATTTTCACGAGCACACAAGGTTTTTTTCTTTTTTTTATTTTTTTCATGGACACAGTTTTTTTCTTAATTTTGATGGAAGGTGTTGGTCAAATCTATCCAAGTTATCAAGATATAAAAAAAGAAAGGGGAGAGAAGAAGAAAGGTTATGAAAAGATTTTATTATCTTTATTTCAATTTCATTCGATATATTTTCAAGATTATTTATATTAGTGTATAGACTCTGTAAATGAAAAATAATAATCACTGATACAAAATCAGTTTAACAAAGAAAAATTATACATAATAATGTTAATAAAGAAAAATATTATGGGATCACATTAATAAAAAAAATATATTATAGATTGTTATATGATCATTTAGAATCATGTGATCATTTACAATCATACTAACATTCTCTTTCAAACTTAAGGTAGTACCTTAGGTATTGATTTGAGTTTGAAAATTAGATAACAAAGGATCTTCAGATATTGATCTATTAAAAAATAGAGAATCTACGGATCTATCTATTGTAAAACATAGGATATGCAAGGACACAAAAATTAATGGTTTTGATACTATGTTAAAATATTTGCAGAAAAATAGGAAAACAAAAAGAAAAAGAGAGAGAGAAAAGACTTTAGTATCTCCATTTCAATTTCATTACAGACTTCGTAAATAAAAAATAATAATCGTTGATATAGAATCAGCCTAACAAAGAAAAAAGATAAAGAATAATGTTAACAAAAAAAAATACCATGGAATCGCATCAACAAAGAAATATATTATGAATTATGATGTGGTCCCTAAAATCACGTAATCATCTAAAATTATTTTTACACTTTGTCTATTTAATTGAAGTTTAAGATAAGTATCCTATGTGTAGATAAAGGAAAAAAGTCTTTTTGAAATTTAAAAAAATAAAAGATATTATATAAAATATTATCTATATTTTTACACCAGTGATCACAATTTTGTATAGTAATATCTGAATTTTTTATTTATCATAGTAATATTACAATAATTTGACTTGATAATCAAATAAGTTCGTGGAATGCACAAACAGAAACCAAATGCTCCGTAGATGTCTACTCCACTAATGGGGTGTTTAGTTCGCAATCAAAATCGGAATGGGAATAAAAATCGAAACGACTTGGAATCAAAATCGGAATGGTCAAATCCTCCGAAACATTTGGTTCGTGACTGGAATCGAAATTGGAATCAGAATTAGAATGAAAATTTGAATTCATAGAGGAAAGTAGGGATTGAGTTCTATATAAATTGAGCCATTTTCATTCTATCCTGAAATCGAAATCGGAATGGGACTCCTCTCAATCAAACAGTTAGAATGGAAGCCATCCATTTCGATTTTGATTTCCAACCAAACACCCCTTAAATTTTTTTGTGTATCTCAAGCATGATGTCCCACATGTTTTTCAAATGGCCCCATCATTCTAAGACAGTGACATGTTATGGAATGCCAATGTCAATCTCTTTCCAAACAAACCATGGTGACCACCGATTACTTCACGTTTAATCTAATGACATGACGGAAAGGTCACTGGTCGGTGGCTATTCTAGCTAGCCCCAAGTTTGGGAATTATAATTTAAACCATGCATGTCATTCTGATATACGTTCTCTCATTCTTAAAGATTTTTGAGGTGGCTCTTCAAATTTCTAAATCGTTCCACAATGGGCCTCAGATTTGTCAACGAGCCGACGTCATTAGCTTGTTATTTCAAAATGACTAAAAGGGAGAAATGAGCGCGACTGAAAAAAGAAGAAGGGTGTATTAGGTTTCCGTCTCTCCGAAAGGGAAATTGACCGCATCCAAGGGAAATATGGCAGATTTTGGGGGATTTTCTTCCCCATCTTGTGTTTTTGAATGGGATCATCTTCAGCTCTGGACCAGGTCATGCCGATGCGTCATTCTTCCTCTCCACTGGGAGGAAAGCCGATATCCACTACTCGACTGTGGTCCCAAGTTGTCCAAGGCCCCCGATGATTCCGATGGGAGTCATTGAGAGCTGCGGAGGACGAGATGGCTTTGTTGGAGAGGCAATTCACAAAGGTTGTGGTGTTTTCTGAGGATTACATACAATCTTCTCTCCAAGTCTATTGCTCCATCCTATCAGCTAGTGCTACAGTAGAGGAGTCACATGGTTAGAGATGGGCAACGGATGGGGCCACCAACGGTAAGTCACGGCCTGGCACGAGACGGGCTGCGCCACAGTCCATCGGCTACAATACCGTACCATATTTGGTACGGCCCATAAGAAGAGGGCAAAATTAGACTAGGATTTTTTGATCGGTGGCCCAAATCCGACACGGTCCATAAAGATCTGCACTGACACAACCTGTGGGCCAGGCATGGCATGGCCCGCATGTCAATCTGACCCCCTTGAAATAGGCCGTGCCAAGACACGGCATGTGGCATGGCCCGTTTAGGATTTTTTAATTTTTTTTTTAAAATATGCATCAATAAATTAAAAGAAGATTGGGGACTAAGGATTTAAAAATAAAGCATTTTGTTAGGTGGGAGGTTTGATGTGGATCCCTACCAGTTTATTAATAAATATCTAAATGATATAGGAAGGGAGGGAGGCTAGACCTGACCTCCAGAGTATAATGAGAAGGGAGAGAAAAGAAATAGAATTATAGAGGTGACTAACTTCAATAATTAAAAAACTTAATATGATTAATAAAAAAATAAATAAAATCATACCAACTTATCTCTACTCTCATTGAACTCCTTCGAGACCCTCTCTCTACTCCCTGCTCTTCTGTGCTAGCTTGATAAAAATCCTATTAATTGCCGGTCTGGTTTGTGTCATCTTCATTAGAGGATATAGTAGAATATCCATCTTTATTTTGAAGCCTCGTCTCCACGTACAACCAATCTTTGAGCTAAAGCAGCATCTCTACTGTGTCGCTGGTCATCCGACTTCTTTTTTCATCAAAAACACACCGACCTGCATTAAAAGCACATTCTGATGCTACTATGGACATCGTCTCACCGTTTTATGGCAGCTAAGAGGGGTAAAAAGATTAAAAAAATCGAAAAATAGCTGTTTTTGACCATTTTTGGCCGTTATGGACTGAAACGGGCCTGGATCGAATCATGCCAGGTCCGACCGGTGACGGCCTCAAATGGATCGTGCCTGGCACGGCCTGTTTGCAATATTTTTTTTTAAAAAAAAAATTTCGCAGGCCAACGGAGCGTGCCAAGCACTACCCATCATCAATCGGGCTTAGGGCCGTACTGAGCTGAGGCCTGGTGCTAATCGTGCCGTGCCTAGCACGACCCGTTTAGCCTCAGGACCGGTGGGCTTGGGCCGGGCCGTGCCAAGCACGCCCGGTGCCTTTGTCTACTTATGGTGTTTCGGAATCTAAATGGACAAGACAAGCTTCTTCCTATATGGTTTTTGTTATAGGATCATACCACCTCGATCATTGTCCTTAGGACTCGTTCTCAAATATTCTCTTTGAAGCGGTTGAAATACGGAGGTAGATTCCAAATGACGAACATCAACAGGATTATCCTGATATGGAAGTAGATGACTTTATCAAACTTAATCTTCGGACATAATCTCCGGCCATGTGCTGAGAACATCAATGCACTACCTTTGACTCAGTGGTCAGACTAGCACCGATGACTCCAATCGACAACTCATTAGGACCACCATGAAGAGCCAAGACGAAATGATGTCATCAGCCTTCACCTGATCCTTGGCTCGAATGCTTACTAACCCCAAAGTCAGAATCTTACCAATGACATGGGATGAGGTCCCACGACCGACACCGATACAGATACACCCAACACGAAGCCTCAACTATATATTGACCTTAAGCCACCAGTCTATTCAGCTAATTAGAATCTTCCAACAAACTCTCAAATATGGGCACCACCTATAACTAACAATCTTGACTCTCATTTTTCTACTATTTACGAGCTCTTGTTGACTTTAGCATTGAAAGATCCGAAGAACCTCCAATGAGAGTAAATTTTTCTTGCAAATTCCTTTTGGCATCCCGATTCCCGGATCGACATCTATCTCTGGTCACATCTGCTTCGACCGGAGTCTTGCAGCAACCGTTTCATTGTTTTCCACTTGCTACAGTCGCACTCATTACTAGGCATGGAAAAGTTGCAGGTTTCATCAAAGTTTAGCTGCTTCCGCTGTAATTTCATGGTCAATACCGCGCGGACCAAACATTTCGCTTTGGAACTGAAAATCATGGAGTTTAGAATAAAATTTTGATCCATGGCATGCAACAATAATTCCGTCGAAACAGATCCATCCCGTTCGCTACCAGTCTCAAACGTCCTGAAAGCTCTGCCAGCACGAAGCGCAAACCAACCTTACCAAACTTTTAAAACTTTCAGGCTGCAAGAAAAGATAGCACACCAAAGTGCTCATCGTGCATTCATTTTCTATACTCTTTCCACGCCAAGCCAGGAATCCTGCTAGCATTTCTCATCGACAAGAAGCTACCCCAATCCAACGCATCCACACCCATACCGCCCATGACTACCAAGAATCCAAGACGACGACCAATCTGGGTTGTCTCAGTTTCAGCATGACTACCACAATCCCACTTCTTTGATGCAAAGAGAAAGAAGACTGCTAATCAGTCCAATTCCAAGGATAATTTGCATAAAAGACATGCAATAAGCTGTCCAAATAAAAATTAAATGAATGAGACGATATCAATGACAACCTCCACCCGCATTTGGCCTGTTTTAAAGGGAGAATCACAACCTCATTCTCCTGAAACAAGCTGAGAAGATTCTGTTAAAATAGAGAGCGATTAAAAAAAAGAGGAGGGCACAAGAAAACCAGAAAACATAGATGGAGCCATGATTGTTGAAACATGACTGGTCTAAAGATTGTGCTTTTGTATATGTCTCCAATCAGAACCAACATTGGTAAAAGACAACAGCAAGGGTCACGGAAAAACTTCCAAAGTTCAAACATAGAGAGGTGATGTTTTATCATAGCCATCAGTCTAAATATTTCAAGGTTCAGATCGTATCTTTTGCACGTCGAAAGAATGATTAACCTTCTTGTGCAATGTTGACCATTGAATTGAGCGCTGCATAGATCTCAAAGCACTCCAAACGCCTTCATTCATCCATCCATACAGATTCTGAAGCAGCCATTGCACGATCCAATGGTGGATTCGCACAAAGGAAGTCGAACCCTTCATTTGCGTGAAAGATACAACACCTGCCCAATATTTCACGGGTCACCGGCAATATAAAGGGGTTTGAGGTCTTGTCCATGTGACAATCCTAAATCTAAAGCATAAGTCTAAGCAAGCTGCAGGAAGTCCTAAAGCTTCTGAATCACCACAGAATTTGCAAGGCCAGCTTGCTCAATGGTCATGGTTGGATCAGTCAGTTGCTTAGGTGGAAAGTCAACAGTCTGTAACCGGTAAGTTCTCACAGATCCAGGCCTCGATGCATCAATGAATGCCCGGATATCGCCCACAGTGTGGTGAGTGTTGAAGCGTGCAACCATCCGAGTACCATCTGCCAATCTCAGCTGTATGGATGTAGAAGGCAAAGAAGCATCAACAGAAAGGCCAATGGATGGAAAAGCAGCAGTACTGGAGGTAGCAGCTGCAGGTGCAGGCTCCAAAATTGGGGTATCTGATGAAGATCCACCACCTAAAGTTCTTCCTACACCCTGAAATGGAGTCTGGCGCTGCCCAGGTTCCTGAAAGCGCAATAACAATAGAGGTGTCAAACTGTTTGAGCAGAAGATTCAATGGAGATGTAAAAGTGCATAGGGTGGCATAGACTCACAGGACATCTTTCCTCCCTCCTTATGAGATTGACATGAACCATAGATCTTCTATCAGCAGGTTCCAGCTCTTTAGGGCACTCAGACTTCCTGATGCTCTGCACAGAAGTAATATCATTGAATAGTGTGACATTAAATATTTGAACTACTGAACCATACAAAGATCCTGTTTAACCAGATCTTAATTTCTGGCCTATGTTTTCCTTCATACAAGGAACATATTTAGATTTAATGAACTCGGGCTAGGGAGAAATTCAAAATTTGCAAAAAAGCAAAAAGAATTTGGCAAATTTAAGAAGAAATCCAGAAAAATTAATACCCAAAAGGAAATCTAGTGATGATGATGATAAGAATGGGAAAGGCATAATCACAACCACCTCCAGCCACAACAAGCAGCATCACAAAGTACGCATCATGAGCATTCCACGAATAAATCTAGTGTACATCATAAACAATCTGCAATTTTTTAATTGTACCGTATGTAAATGTCATTCATTCAGGACTGGTCTAAGCAGTCAATGAGACAAAGAAAGAATAATGTTGAAAATCATTTCTAAGTAACAAGAAAAGATTGTAGCTTAAAATACCTAAGGATTTATATGTATTTTTCCATACAAATAAGTCATATTAGAATACTTGAGAAAACAACAGGTTCCTAATTTGCCATAACTAGTCAGGAATATTTCTTCCTCCAACTGTAAGCTGTACTTACCTATTTCTACTTTCTTAGTAGTTAGTGGAGTTTTAAAGACTCATTGATAATTTTTAACTATGGCATCCATATTCCTATCTAAAAAAGGTTTTCATTTTGACATTTCATCAGATCAATATTGCTTAATGTAAAATTGTAAATCATAACCAACATGCACACTGTATATAGAGCAAACTCTTTCATGTTACATTCATCGGACCTTCAATTGTCTCACATGAAATGACAGGAGAAAGGCAAGGGGGCAGAACAGGAAAAAAGGGAAAAAAAATGCACTATAACCCTACAGCTCCCAGAGGAACCTCTCTCAATGCACAAGTCCCAAGAAAATGGCATCTCAGTTGACTTTCTCTCTTAAGATGCCCAGACTCCCAAGAATTGGGGAGAAAATCTTCAGTAAGATGGAAAGACCATAGACATCCATGCTTTCTCTCACATTTATCAGACATGCAAAGATTTATTTCATAAAGATAATCTGTACATGAAAGAGATTATCTATGGCATTGAATGGCCTCATTGCAGTGATGTCACTAGGGCACATTTACTGGAATAAAATGGTCTGGGGTTCTTGTTATGATACATTAAACTCTGCCTATCTGAAACCCACAACTTCATCAGTGGTAGAGATGAGAAAGATGAGAATTACCATCAAACAAGTTGTCAATTTGTCCACATTTTTCATGCCACCAAGAAAACTTTAGTGCAATACAGAGAACTTCAAACCGCACCCACCCCCCTCCCCACAAAAAAAAAAAAAAAAGAGAGAAAAAAAAAGGAGGAGGAGAAGAAAAAACTGACCATTAATCAGTACCAAAAAGTGGAGTCCACATCTACATTCACCTGTCTTTTGCTGCACATTTTTTGAATCCAGACACCATGAAACTGATGTCCAGAAAGCACAATCAAAAAGGTTCCAGGATTTCAAAGTAAACATCATGAACATGACCTGGTTTTCTTATTTCCCTTGATGCAACATGCCCATGTATGCTAATGAAGCAATAAAGAACAATCAACTTGGTACAGATAATTCAAATTGCATTTACTGTTTGCTTCCGATACATATGTCAAATACAGCCAAGATACATAGTGGATACCTGTTTTAAGAACCTCATTCTTGAAAATAAATAAATGCTCTTAGTTACTCCCAGATGGACCAGGGACTAATACGCTTTTGTTGGATGAGAGCAAGGTATTTTTATCTTGTTAATATATATACTGACCTTTTAACAAAAGACTAATTTTAAAGTTATGGTGTTGACGTTATTATATGGATTATGGATAGTGATCCATGGAATCAAATGATGACCAAATGATGGATATCATGGATGTTGACAATGACCCATTATGCTTTTTCAATCCTTTTTCACGTATATGTGAAGACAAATATTTATTTATACTCATACCATAGCCATATATTGTCCTATTTTTTAAGCAGCATGTTCATATCACGTCATATCTGTATCCCAATTCCATTCCTCACAGACATTCAATGATCAGTAATGAAATCAAATGTTGTTGGAAAACTCATAATCATGGGCACCCAAAACTCACATGTATCTGAGAACAATTCATGTTCTAGCTCTGACTTGAACATCAAACCATGGTCAAGCATCAAGATGGGGTTGCTAAGTGAACAAGTGATATATGAGAAACTCATGCCCTAATCGAACAAAGCTCGACAAGGATTATTTTTTTTTATTTTTTGATACAAGCGGACAATCACACCATTCTAATATAAAAGCACCCCAAGAAGTCAGTATACAAGATGTCACACAATGCCCGGGGGCATTCATCTCCCTCGCGCCAGGACCAATCTCCAATGTAATCAGCAACAAAGGAAGCCATCCAATTTGCGGTGCTATTTGCCTCCCATTCAGTAAATGAACTGAGCTCGAGCTTGGGATCTCAGTTCAATATAATTTTAAGCTGATATTGAGCCATGGCCAGCTTGCTCATGTTAGGGTTGAACATGCTTTCCAAACAAGATATGTCTGTGAGAGGTTATGAATGCATGTTTGGCATATAAGTGGTGTGCCTGTGCATCCATGCGAATGCAGTCACTCACAACCAACTTTGGGAGACATGCTACAGATAATTAATTTAATGTGGTGCCCTGCCCTTCCACAACCCCCCCCCCGCCCCGACCCCCCCGAAAAAAAAGTAAAAAACCACCTCACCACAGAATCATCCACACCATCCTTCACCATTCACCCCTCCTACAGTTCCACCTTTGACACTTCCCTACCCTTCCTCATCCTTCCCTTCACAGAACTTACAACTTTTTCAACGTGATGGAACTTACAGCAAGTATCTTGTATGCTGACTCCTCCACATTCATTATTTTATCTTTCCATTTTTTATCACAAGACTCATGTGATTTTTTACAAATACAATACCTAATTACTAATTTTTATTATTTTCTTTCAACACTTTGTAGGTACTTCCACACCCTAAGCTTTTGAGACACCATTTCTCCACTCCTGCACAAACATCAGCTTCTATATACACTTTTAATTCAAGTTTCTAAGATCCAGACATGGTATCAATTGTACACTTGGTATAAATGAAGCTACTAAACAAGTCCTCAATATGACTGGAACTGGAAATTGCAATTCCAGACATGCAAAGGGCATCCCTATAAAATTCCTAATAACAGAAGCCGTCAAATAACAAACTCCGTCCTCTTCTCTCACTCTTTAAGGCACAAATTGCATCAAGGTTCCAAGTACTCATACTCATACCTATACCAGTACCTCGTGGATACTGTATTGACACATGTATGCCCATAGTCACAATAGTCAGCAACTTCTTTTAAAAAAGCCTCAATTTATTAACTATAAAGTGCCAAACCAAATTATTCAATAGTACATTTGCTGATTCATGTGGAGGGGGGGGGGTGTGGCAGTTGTTTGCTGGTAACAGTACCTTACAAGTAGAAATTGGCACAACCATTATGGACTGGTAAGCACCAATACTTAAATCCTTGCACTGCATCATTGCAAAGCAATAAGTAGGAAGAACTTCTCTCAATATTTTCTATCTAATTATATGATACAATCTACATTAACCTCTGTATTGAGCAACAGAACTATTCTAAAGTGATTGAAAAGACTATTGATCTAAAAATATTAAAGAAAACTCCAGCTACTGAGCTTCCATCGAGGCTAGACGTCCAAATTACAAATTAATGTTAACAAATGTCCAAGCAGATATTTTGTGGCACAAATAAAAAACAAAGTAAAAGAACACAAAATAATACAACACCATTCCAGAAACAGATTAAGACAGGAATATCACCTCCAAGAAGGGTGTATTCTCGGGATCATCAAAACTCCTCAATGGACCATCATTTACAGTGAATCCATCACTCCAAAAGTAAATGTTGTGGATTAAATTTGCAGGCTGGTGGGGAGCAGATGGTACTGTTTCACCAGAGAGCAGTCTACCAGTCCCAGTAAAACTTCTCGAGCTTGAAGATGGATGCTCCAATGGTCCCTGCATAGCTCCCATCTGTCTTGCTTGCTCAAAAATTGAATCCACATCATAATTTCCTTTAGAAGGATCTTGAACTAGCATTCCACTACACAAGAAACATGCACTATTAAAATGAGCATTATATTTGAGCAAATGCAGTACCAAAAAAAAAAGATTTTCATGTTATGTGCTTCTGCTCTATGATATAAGAGTTCAGACAAACTCGAAACTAAACATCTAGAGGTCTATAAAACAACTTAATAAGGAAAACGTTCTCTTAACTCATGAAAAAAATATTGGCTGTTTCAAAAACCATGGTTTCAGAAGCCATTAAACAAGACCATGCTGGGGCACACCATGTGCCGCAGCAAAGGCTGGCATGCACCTTGCATGGTATGTCAGCATGGACTGGCACATGCAGGCCGATGACAGCAAACATGCCAGCAACTAGATCCCTGTTAATGACATATAGGAGACAAGCTAAAGCTATGTTCAACTCCATCCAAACTTATAACTAATCTGAAAGAAAAGAACGAATAAGCAACACAGGAAAAGAGATAGAAGGAAACAAGGTGAAATCAAAAAAATAAAAGATAATTATAATCTCAGATACTTCTACATTGAGAATAGAATAGAAAATGACACTCTGAAAACTATTACTTCGATTTGTTGTAATCCAGCCTTATAGGATCTTCATACATATGATGAGGAAGCATAGTAGTGCTGGCCTTATCGATCATCTTCAAGATTGGGTAAAATGTTAGACTGCTTTTGCAATTACAATAATAAACACCAAGCAAAATACCCAGATATTAGATAAAGTATAAAATATGCACAAACAACCAAGAGAAAAAAGCATTGCAATGGAATATTGTCATTAAAAATTGAGAATTGTGGAAAGCTGCCAATGCTTATATCAGATGTGGCTTATGTAGGTATGTTTGCTTGTACATATGTACCAAAGGGCCTTGGAAAAACAGAAAAGGGAATAAAGTATGTTGTTAGAGACCACAAGTTGATTGTTCAAATCTGGATAGATCTCATCTTCAATCCAGCTGGAATGAAGAAAATTGCATGAGAGAGCAAAAATGAATGGAGAAAGGAAAAGAGTTTCAACATTTAAATAAGAAGCAGATGTAATCATCATTAAAAATATCACATACATTACTATTTAAACAAATACGATACATTACTATTTAAACAAGCTATAAAAAGATAAAAGGACAGGGTGAATGACCAGCACCCAAGCAACCACACAAGCAACTTAGCAAAAAAGACAATGATGCTGTATCTGTATAACCCATTTACTTCATTTGTTTTATCAGATTTCATAATATTTTCTACAAGCTAACATAGTAATATGCCTCAAGGCATACACAAATAATCTTTTGTTTGACTACTTTACAAAAATGGTTACATTTGCCATATCACCTCAAAATCTGTACCAAAATTCATAAATATGAGCAACAGAACATAATTGAGTCTTAGCGCAAATGGTTGAGACTGTTGAACTTCCTCGGCCGCCCAACAAAAATAGAGATTGGACATTGGAGAAACAATTATTTTGATTAAAAGACCTTATGAGGATATGTGTTAATACTTTTCTTAATTTACAGTTAATCGTTCAACGCAATGCAATTTTTCTTTAGTATTCAATCCTATGAATCTCATTCCCTCATTAGCATAATGTGACATTAATCCTTTTTATTTTGGAGGAAAAAAGGCAACAAAAAATATGCATTACAATAGGAAGCTTAATGGCAAACTAATCCATGCAGGCAGATGCCTAGAGATTTAGAGGACTAGTTATGAGGCTAACCAGCTCATGCCAGTCCCAGGCCAAAAGAGAACAACTGCAGACATAAGCCGAGCAACAAATCTTGACTAAACTCACTTTTAAGCAAAACCTAGGCTGACACTGAGCCAGGCCAAAGCTTCATTAAAACATCATACATGTTCAAAACCTATATATAAAAACTAGCAGAAATCTTTAGTATGACTTCTATAGGTACTAACAATCATACTTGAGTGTTCAACCATATCTACTTCCTATAGAAAACAATCAGAAATAAACCAACTAATGAATGGGGTTCGATTGAAGGATGAAGATGACATTCAACAAAGGAAATAACAAGTTCTATGCTGCTCACAGCTGTAGCACAGGGAATGGAAGTGTCTCATGGTACTAAAGCATCAATCATGTGTTGAATTTGTAAATGCATGTCTGTACCCATACATGCATTCCCACATTCCACATAAATTGAAATCCATGCACATAAATACATGTTTATAAGGGTCCCCCAAAATTTCTTAGCAAGCCAAGCATGTGTCATTGAGCGACAATGGTACCATTCCAAACCAGTGCATGTTAAGTGTCAATATGGCATGGTATGATTCACATGCCATCCAAACTATGAACTAATGTAAACCCAATAGGTGATTTTTCATTCTTGTACTCAAGAATGACGCTGATCTCTTCTCAACCATTAGCAAAAATGCAACTTCAAATGTGTTCGTGGAAATGCAAAATGAAACTTTGTAATATTGTACTACATTCTCTCTCTCTCTCTCAAAGGGGGTATGATAAAAATAAACAAAAAGAAGAAGCAAGAATGCACTCACTTCATTATAAATAGCGTAAGCCTTTTGACTTTTGAGCAGGACGGTTGCTTACTTCTTTTTTAATGAAAGATTATTTGATGTATCAGTTGTTTAGGTAGCATCACAACATGATGGGCCAAAAGAAAGAGGGGAAAAAGAACAAGTACAGTGAGGAGAAAGGTCTAAATGGCTGGCCTAGAATCCGACAAAAGGAAGAAAAATTGCACTAAAATGAGCAATATCCATGCCAGATTGATTTTTGTGATAGCCACAGAACTACACGCACAGCCCTCATGGCTAATGCATTCTACATTCTCCGAGATAGTCTCTTCATGATTTCATTCGATGGCTGTGCTTCCACAACATGGATACTTTCAAGGTTGACATTCATTCTGTCTAGCAACAGTCTTTCTTGACATTTTTTTAAGGATTTTCTTTTCCTTTATTTTTCTTTTTTCTTTTTTATTTTTTTAAGGATTGGGGGGATGATAGAAGGCATCCAGCATCAACGAGCAAGATCTCATGAATTAGCTTAGATAGACTACAAATATGGCATATTTGAATGCAAAAGATTAACTTGTTAAGCTCAAAACCCTACCTGATGTGAATAAACTACTCGCATATGGTGAATAAACCAGAAAAGATGAATAAAAACTGCAAGATAACAGTTTTCCCATCATTTTCTTCATGATGGTAGCATACTGGTTCCCCATGAATACTGAATTGCTAAAATTTTAGAACAGATTAGTGAAGAAACGATAAGTTAGGCAGAGAAACATTAATCTTGACCCAAGAAACCAAGCACTACCGATTCATGAATCAGAAAAGAAGCATTAGACAGTGCAGCAAACCATGCTCAACTCCTAAACAGCAATCACCATCAATTTGAATAAAAAGGGGGAAAAAAACAGCAACAGATCATAAAATTTAGGAATCAAAAATACAAAGAACGATCGAGAAGGGGAGGGGACCTCTTCTCCCCGCCGGTGTAGTACTCTTGGGGCCCGTCGGAGTCGCTGTCGCTGGAGGGGCCGGAAGGGTGGCTGAGATCGGCGAGGGTGCGGATGTTGGGGCCGCTGCTCGAGGGCTTGACCGGTTTCTTGTCCTTCGAACTCATGGCGACCGCGAGCAGAGAGATCGTCGTAGAGAGGCTATCGCCAGAGAAGAAGCAACAGGGCCTCCTCGTCTCGTCTCCGCCGACTCGTAGGTCGGCTTAACATATCGGCTTTGCTGAAGGCTTCCAACAATCACTTGCTGTGCCGGTGGTAAATCTAGTGATATTTTAATATATTGGGCGATAGCTTTGCTAGATCCTATCTCCAACAATCACTTGCTTTGCTGGTGCTAAATATAGTAATATTTTAATATATTGGGCGCTATGCGATAATGCTTTTCTTAGAATTCAAACCAGCTCAAAATATCCTTAGTGCCACTTGGCTGAAATAAGAACCGGATGGGAGAGGCTTATCTTTGCACCACAACCATATTGCAGACCGATAACATGATATTAGAAGAGGATTCCAAAATAGTTATTTCATGAATTAATAGTTGGGTGAATTAAACGAAAGTCAATCATCTATTATTGATGGAAGAAATTATTAATTAAAACTATTTTATTTTATATATTTCGCACCATCCAATAGTAAATCAGTATATCATCTATTATTGAAAAAAGATACATAATTATTCAAACTTGATTGAAAATTTTTAACAAAAAAAAATTTAGTGTTAACTATAATTAGCTAGCTAACAACTTTTATTATCTTGAATGAGAAAAAATTCACTTTCTTAGATGGCGTGCTAGTTTGTTATTCGATGATGCAAAGTATGCGTGATAGAACTGTTCTAACCAATAATTTCTCTATTGATGGATATTTAACACTTCACTTCATTTATTGCTAAACATACTTTACATAAATAATAATACTAACTAGATTGTTGTTTATATAACCAATCACAATGGTGTTGTTCTGTAAGAGACTTCATCTGCTATTTCTAGACATCTTGGGGATATTTTGATGGTGGATTCAAGTGGATGCATTTATTCCAGGTCCATCCTGATTTTCAAAAAAAAACAAAAAAAATGAAAAAAAAAAAGAGTTCCTGCAAACTAATTGCAGGAACTAGGTCAAAGTTAGTTTAACCCTTATTTTTTATTCTAATTCTAGTGATACTGTTAATTTTATAAGGGGTTATATGGTAACATGCTTACATCATATTTGAGCTAGGCTTGGTAAACCAATCGCAAAGACTAGTTTAAACCAAGTATAAGTACATTATCGTTTCTAGGGTTGCATGATATAGACGTACGAATTAGTCCCTCTTATATAAAAGCACCCTGTTTTTCTACTTTCTCTGCCAAATTTTTAACTGTCACAGGGCTATACTGTAATAGTTTAAGCTTGATATAGGCTGCCGAGACTAGTTCAAACTGAGGATAGCATTATGACATATTACACCTTATATCTAATTTAATCGAGCGATGAGTGCCTCATGTAAAATATCTGTTGCCTTCCACCTGCCCATCAACACGCCTGTCTTCGATTAATTGTTTTACCGCCCTAAGGACTGCCATTGGGTCAAGCTCGATACGGGCATCTCTCAACCCAAATTCAGACCAGTGAAGGCTTTAGGTTCGCATTCAAGAAGAAGAGTTTTTTAGTCCATAATTTGTTGCGAGGTGATGTAGGATGGCGAGATTTAGAAGGCATAGCCTGGTCATGATTTCATTTTCAAGCCTTCATTTAAAGAAGTTTAATTTGTTCAAGCTATGAAGGCATGCTGTCCAAATGGATTTGCGTAGAAAATCCAAACAGATCACCCCTCGCCTTCTCAGCTAAGCAAAGTTTGATGGCCACTGAAGCTTGTACTCATAATTTTGAGGAAGGGATCAAGAAGTGGGGCAAGTGTTGATTAAAGTGGTTTTGTAAGGTAGTTTATATTTGCTTTTTGAGTGCATGTCAAGTATCTCAGATGGGAAGGCCGTGGCCAAGCATCCAAACCAAGAAAACAATGGAATAGATTTTAAGGAGATTCTCTTTTCATTTGAAGGCAACTTACTTATCCAACAGATTGAATAAAATTATGAAGCCGGTAGAAGTCCTCTCTACATCACAACATAGCCCTCCAATCAAGAGAGAGTATGTGTGGATCCGTCTCCGCATACGTGAGGTATTATCCGCTTTGACTCTTGACTATCTTTAGGTTTCAGTGGATCTTGATCATTTAGAGGAACCTCACGGTTTTGTCCTTTAAAAAGCGTTTCATATTGGGAGAGAAGGTTCTAATCCATATAAGTCATATTCCTTGTTGGTTCATAACCGATGTGAGATTAAAGAAATTTTCTCTACATCACAATATATATATATATATTGATCATTGATAGGTTTTGCGGCTAGGGTAGGATTCACACGTCAGGAAACGTGGGAAGCTCTTGATGGTTAATCCTTCCATTTTGGATCTGTTTAGGTATTCATGAGTATGACATAATCATGATCTCATGACTCGGAGAATGAAATAATTTTACAAGATGGTACAGGGAATAGTGGAATAAAAGCTAGATAATTATGACAGGGAATAGTATTAATAAAGCTGGATAACTAAGCTAACCTAACGAGGGGAATCATGCGAATGTTTCAGAGATGGAAAGAAAAAAAAAATTACCCCTAAAAAATGATTGGATGATTGAAGTCTCACAGATCATGGTATATTGTCAGTTTAGATTTTATCAGGAATACTAGACTGCTCCCCTTAACAAATGGAATGCACGATGCCTTGTTTGAAGGCTCTCCATTTAAAAATAACAACCGTATTCTATAAAAAAAAAAAAAAAAAAAAAAAAAAAAATGGAAAAAAGAGAAAAAAAATTGACGATCATATCTCTCTTTTCTGATTGTGAAATCGAGAAAGGGAGGCATTGCTGCCTGAAAAGAAATTAAGAAAGTTGAAGGTTAAGAATTTTTTTAGAAGTTATTTAGTTGTTAAAATGATAGGACATCTTATGGGATGTGTACCTAGTTTTTAAAGTTTATATATCAATCTAAACATAGAAGGCTAATTTAATTGGGAAACGTCGCTTCTACTCTACCTACAGAATATCAAATTTATTATACTCTTAAAATAAAACTAGAGAGTACGATTTTTATGGTGAACAATACTTTGCTCCAAGGTCACATTCCTTGCAAGCTTGGCAATCTCAGATTTTTTGGTTTGATTCTTAAATGCGGCACCTTAGAAAAATTTTTAAAAAAAAAATTGAAAATGAACAGACTTGTTCTATATATTCTTTTTCTCACACGGTGGTCCAAAGTCATTGGTGCGTGTATATCCACATTGCTTGCATCAGCTCATTGCATCAGAGTTGAAACGGACGACGGCTACATCTTTCCTAACACACAATATTCCTACCATGGATTTTTATTTTTAATAGCCTATTTGGATGCTTTGGATTTATAATCTTAAGATAAAATTCATAAGGGGATATAGATTTTGATCCTGTTGGATCATACATAAAATCCTGTTGGAAAAAAAAAAAATCCATGTAACTCATCATATCATATATTTGGATGATAAATAAGAATTTTCTCCCACTCTTTTCTTTCTCTACCCCTCCTCTCTATCCTTTCTGTTATCAAAATAATAAACTTATTATTATCAAACTCTATTGGGTTAGTCTACGACTTAGCAACATCCCCTAGTTCTAGACGAAAACCCAAACAAGCCCAGGAAAAACTCTGAGAATTTGGTATGGTCCAACAACAAGCTTGATGGCAACTAGCGGGGTGGCTATATTAATTTGACTTCTCTAGATGCTGAACCTTACAACTGGACCACTGCATGGTGCTTTCCAACTCTATTTTACTTCTAGAGAAGATGCCTCCATCTTTCTTTCTAATGTCCCACCTATTCTATGCTCTTGATGTGGTTGAGGTCTTAGATAGCTCTCACGTAGCGAAAAAAAGTTTTTATAATTAAGCCGACCACGGAAGAAATTATGATCAGATATGCTTCGAAAACGTCCATCAAAAGATAGGTAACCGCACATGCTTACGTGCACATGTTAAAATATTAAGAAAAAAAGAATGGATAAAACCTAAAGGTATTTGAATAGTTTAGATAAACATCACATAATTGTCCCTTCTTTGATGGATGTCTCAATATATGCATGTGGCAGAGGATGACGGCCCGACCATAATGCTTTCTATGGTTGGCCCGACTATAAAAAATTTTTCCCATATAGCGTACCAAAAATACAACTGGATGCAAACCCGGGCATTCTATCAATAACAGGCTCGTTTAGGTCGAAGAGAAAATTTTCTTTTTTCTTCTTCTCTGGTCAAATGCTTGTGATTTAAGCTGGAGATGGCAAACTCAGCTAGTTGAGTCAGCTCAGAATGGTCACATTTGCAAGATTAACCCATTCCAAACACAGACTGCCCTACCATAAAGTCAGGATTACCCTGTGGCTTGACTAGCTTGAAACATACACTGCAAAGAGAGTAATATATTTTGTGAAAATTTATATATAATGGATTCCCAAAAAGTGGCAATGAACTAACTGGAGAAGGCAAGACAAATCTCATGAATCTATCCCATTTGAAATCCAGATTAAGAACATTACTGTAACCTTGCCCAAAAAGGTTTAGGTCGGGTAGGTCATCTTACAGAGACAGATTTGGCACCTTGAGAATGAGCTATACCAACCCAACCTGTGATTGGACCGGTAGTTGTTGGTATTTTAGGTGGATCCAGCATAGATACTTATAGGTGGAGAAATACATAGATATACGTATGCAAGTTCAGCACGCTCAAAAGGGAGGAGAGGGCTCCAACAACTTCTTTTGACGTTGAGTGAGAATTTTTTTTTTTTTTTTTTTTTTTGATGTATAATGGATGTTGAAACGCATGGTTGGAGGGGCTCGGGTTGTATAAGAATGACCAATCGTCTCTCGCAATATCAACCACCGGATCTCTCTCTACATAAATTTCAAAGCACTTCAAACTTCTTCATTCATCCATCAATCTGTCTAGATCTCATAGTGACCATTGCACGATCCAATGGTGGATTCGTACGAAGGAATGGGAGTCTTTCTTTCGCAAGAAATACAACCTCAGTCCACATTAGAGTGGGTGTGACAGTAACAGGGATTCACCTGTTATCAATGAAAGCTTCCCTAAATGGCAACTAAATGTTGACATTATAATTTTTACTCAAAAAAAAAAAATGTTGACGTTACATTATAATTTTTCAGTGATCACACAAAAAAAGACGAACTAAGGACAAGATAGTAGTCCAGAACATTTTCCATCAAGTTCTGCACTGTGGCCCCCCACCTATCATCAAAGATTTTAAAACCATAGGTGAAATCTGGTTCATTACAGTTGGGGATTTTTCTGAACCAAGACTTATGGATGGATTTTGCTCAACAGAAAAATTTATGGATGGATGTGGATTTTAATTTTGTGGGGGACACAACAAGGTTGGATGGTCATCTTTTTACTTTTTGACGCTCATGCATCCATCATTTTCACAATGCTGGTAGGTTGGGTTAGATTCATGGTAGTCTATACCCAAACTAATTAGTTTGAGAAACATAATAAGAACATGAACTGAGATTCAGTGAACCCATCAATCAAGTGCACTACCACTACATTGCAAATAATGAAACTTCCCCCTTCCTATTTTCTATTCCTTCTCTTTTTGTGGTGAAATGATGTGGCTGTTTTTGAAGTGGAATATGCTTTGCACCGTGGCCAATTGGGTCAGAAAATAAATCTTATCTGATTTGGTGACTTATATTAATAAAAGGGCTGATATTGTTTTCTTCTTTTTGATCTGTGTATGGATTGTTCTAATCAAATACATCTCCATCTGGATTAGCTGGGGCATACATAGTGTTATTCAAATTTAATGGTTTTCAACTTTGGGGTCAACCAGTCAGCTTGATTAGAATATGACCCATTTGGCCACATCAATACTTTCTGATGGCATCCATGACTTATTTGTCTACATGCATCTAACTGATACATGACAGCTCTGTACATACATGGTGGACTTACTCTGGTGGAAATGGATTTGGAAGAAGTTCCTTCCAGTGAGAAGTACATGCTAAAAGCCTAAATGGATACGAAGGTAAATCTTCAACAAATATAAGTTTATGAGAACTGCATGTTAGCTTTTGATAAATTGCTAAATAGCCTAAATTGAGGAATTTTACCTTGCGAAGTTGAAAAGATCACACAAACCATCAACATTACTGTCGTTATGGACCCTTTGGAGAGAGAGGCTAGTGAAACACATGCTCGGGAGGACTTGAGACAAGCTAGTTTTTGCATGCTTGCAAATCTTGAGAGAGGAATGCTAGGGTTTTCCTCAAGAAAAAATCCTCTCCAAAATTGGCCAAAGTATTTTCTTTTTTTTTCTTAGGAATTACAAGGGCTCGATTAGATTGCTCAGTGGTCTAATGGTGTGCAACTACTAGTATTTTCTTTTTCCAAGAAAATGGGAAGAGAAGCCTTACCTGAATTCATTGAGGCAATGAAAGAATAAAAGTAGGGGATAAAACATCTAGTTGGCCATTATCACTAAAAAAGAAGCATTAGAAGTATGTTTGGTATAGAGTGATGACCTCAAGATCAAAGATTAGATGGATAGAGATGATGACCTTTAATCACTAAGATATAGCAAACGAAATACGATGATCTTAGATCATCAAGAATTGGATTGTCCTACTATAAGGATTACCAATGATCTAAGATATTTTTGGCGATCTCATTTGGGCCACTAAATGACACCTAGAAGTTGCATTCACAGCTCATTTAGTAATATCCTAATCTATTATAATAGAAAAGTAGAGGAGCAGAGGATATTATTGCCCAAAAGAGAGCCACTTAATTCTCTTAATTTTTATTTCCACGTGGATCTTTGAGTAGTAGTTCCATTGTCATAAGAAAGCCATTTCAATAATGAATGCCAATCCAAATTTTCTTCTTTTAGAATGCTTATGTGAAATTTGTCTTTCCTATCATAGCTTCTCACGAAAGGTCACATGAGGAGGGCCACACGCAGAGTAGTTCATATCGGACAAATGGCCCCTCCTCAACCTTGAATCCAACGGTGCTAAAAAAGCAATGCCATTGTAACTCAGAAAAATTATTCAAAACAAATCACTCAGGTGTCTTTTGCTTCACCAAATGGCACACGCCAATTCAAAGAGAGCAACGAGAATACACCACGCCAGCTGAGTGACTGAGTGATTTATTTGAGTTACTATAGCATTTCTGGTGCTAAAATTATCCTAGATTACCTTAATTTGGTCACCTTTTCAGGTAAGTTATATCACCTGCCAATCTTCCCCCCCAAAAGCAAAGATATCACCGGCCAAATAAACAACGCGTTTGAGCCGCAAATATCCAGAGTAGGTAGAGATTTAGTAGCCAGAGTCATTATCACCTAACATTAGCCAGTAATATTGAACTTCAAGCAACTTCAAAATTAATCTACATTCATCTATGATATGACTACTTGGCAATGGAGTTGGGAGCATCAATTCAACGTTTATTATGTGTCCCACAAGAATAATTCATCAGTGGTTCCAGTGTCAACATCTCAAGTCACAACTTCCATATATACGCTGTTTCAGTGAATTATTGCATGTAGTAAAACTCTTCTGACAATGAATCTTCTCCCCCTTTAGAATATGGAAGCTTGAGTTCATATGAAGGTAAAACATCACGAGGCATGCGTATGATTCACAATAGACATTGGATCTGATCCTGTAGACTATGCATTCGATCCATAGTATTATAGTAAAACGCTACGGAATTATCACTTATATGACATCTAATAGTGTATGATATAATGCAAAGAGTAACGCTACGGGATCTAAATTTGGTGGCCAACTGGATGTTAGTTTCTAGTGCGAAGCACCAATCGTATTGCGACACGTGGTCTCGTTCGGCCGCCTAATGCATCGCAAGTGGATCATCGCAAAAGTGGGTCCAATACACGCCTACCCACGGTACATGACAAGTTGTCGGGCATGCCGAATTTCTGGACTAAATTCTTCCCCATGGCTCCGACCTAGCGTGTGCGTGGCTTCCTCGGCGTAGTTTTGTCTGATATCCAGGACACGTGCAGCGCCGCCCTTCCGCTGGACCATGCAGTGTAGCTTTCGCCTACTGCCGTCCACTCAGCAGTCCCCGCATCCCACATCCACAAAATAATTGTCGAATCTGATCAGCCCTAAAGTTGTCCCATCACACCCTTCCACATATTTGGCACGGTAGGACAGGAGAGGACGTGGCCGATTAACTCACTTCCTCCTCCCTTCAATCATTTGTTTGCCTTTAAAACTCATACTCCTCTCCTTTCTCTACTTGATTAGCCATTCTCATTCTCCCCAGTGCTCCAAACTTTCCCCTCCACTATCCTCTTCCTGTTCTTCCTTTCCATCTAGAGCGAGACCATGGTAACTAACATGCACTCATAACCAAATTAACCATCTCTCATCTTCTTCTTAGTCTGTCTACTAAGAGCTGTTCCTCCCTTCTCTCTGTCGGCAGGTTTCTGCTGGAGCATACGCCGATGATGATAATAGCTCGGTGGTAGATTTTAATGGAAATCCTGTTGATAAATCCAAAACAGGAGGATGGCTTGGGGCTGGCCTCATTTTAGGTGCTCAATATTATCATGTTTGCATTCATATTTGTGTCTGTGAATGCTATTACTCTGATGCTCGGCAAGCTCAAGCACTATAGTTGTCAGCATTGAGAAAGATATTGGGATCTGCACTGTTTCAGGAACCGAACTGACGGAGAGGATATGTGTGATGGGGATCTCGATGAACTTGGTGACGTATTTGGTCGGAGATTTGCATCTCTCCACCTCGAGATCGGCAAACATTGTCACCAACTTCATGGGCACTCTTAACCTGCTAGCACTCCTCGGGGGCTTCCTGGCTGATGCCAAGCTTGGTCGTTACCTGACCGTTTCTATATTCTCCACCATCACCGCCATGGTAAGCCTCAAACATGCATTAAATAAAAAAAAAAATGTTGCTTTCTGTTTTGTGAGGTCATGGTTTTTGTCTAGATCAATATTTGAATATAAGTTGCATAAAAAAATAGTAAATATACTCCATAATACGGCTTCCAAATTCACGAAGAGCCCTTGATAGTGTATAAACCATTAAGATTTTCCACTCGTTGGCTGACCTGCTTTTATTTCCGCACGCTTTTGTTTACCTTTTAACTTCCCCTCACAAGATTGACCGGTAGCTAGACAGTAGAAAGTGACTGAAAATGAACAGATTTTACCTCCATGACCGTGGAGAACATTTATTTCTACTTTTAGACCAAATTACATGAAATTACCTTGTATGAAGATTAAAATATCATACAAATTAAGATCCAATATTATTTTATTCATCACACTGCATGCTAACATCCTTTCTTCCTATTTTTGCACCAGGGTGTCAGCTTATTAACAATCGCCACAGCTATGAGCAGCATGAGACCTCCAGCTTGCGACGACTTCCGAAGGGAGCACCACCAGTGCATTGCAGCAAGCGGCGGACAGCTCGCAATGCTGTTTGCATCCCTCTACACGGTAGCTCTGGGTGCCGGCGGCATAAAGGCCAACGTTGCAGGCTACGGCTCAGATCAGTTCGATATTCGCGACCCGAAGGAGGAGAAGGCCATGATCTTCTTCTTCAACCGCTTCTACTTGTGCATCAGCCTCGGCTCGCTCTTTTCTGTCACGGTCCTCGTGTACATCCAAGACAATGTTGGAAGAGGTTGGGGGTACGGCATATCGGCAGCCACCATGGTGATCGCGGTACTGGTTTTGCTCGCCGGCACGCCGCGCTACCGGTACAGAAGGCCGCAGGGGAGTCCGTTGACGGTGATATGGAGAGTGGCCTACTTGGCTTGGAAGAAGAGGAAGCTGCCCTATCCTGCCCAACCCAGCCAGCTAAATGACTACCACCAGGCCAAGGTTGCCCACACAGAGCAGTTCAGGTAAGACGAGACACAGAGACAAATCCCTCAGGTTCACATGCATGTAGGACTTGCTGATGTGTCCGGCCTCAGTTTTACTGTTAGCTTTCATTGGCCCGCTAGAATACAAATTTACACAAGTGATGCATGCCCCCTCCAACTTTCACTAAATTAAGATGCATGCCAAATGCCTTTTAAGATGGGAACTGATTTTTCCATGCAGTTAGCATGTATCTCAAGGCATGCATACCACCTTGATAGGGCAGAATTTGAAATCAATGCTTAGAAACTCTATGCTCTATCGACAGCAGAACTAACAATATGCATCTAATTGTAAAGGCATATGTTTGTTGTTTTTAATTTTTTTTTTTATTTTTTTAAAACAATTTTTTGACAAGAACATGTGTGCATGTGTGTTTCTTGAAATAGAATTGTCATTAAAAAAAAAAAAAAATCTGTTTAGAACTAAAATTAGAAAACCTGCTTAGATGCCCTGAAGACTCAATTTATTTCTTGCCTGAAATGAGCACAGAATTATAGTATTAATTGAGATAATACTAACTTATTGGGCTTAACTAAAGTTTTTAGGCAGAAAATTTCAGAAACCATCCTATTGTTTGAAACTTTGAATGACACATCACACACTAAATCAGATGCTTGTGCCCTGTTTCTGTGCATAAATTAGTAAAAATTCTCTGAAAACAATGCTGGATCATGTTAGACACTGTATGACCCTGCATCTAGATTGCTGATCACAAAATAAATAGCAAGTGCTTGTGGGGTGTAAAGATCTTTCTGACTAGAGCAATTAGGATATGATACGTGGTTCTTTGATTAGACTAAAGCAAACAACTTTGTCTGCCAGTATTTATATTTATTTATATTCACCGCCCGCTTGTGCCAAAAAAAGATGCTTAGGTTGAGGCTTGTGCAAGGCACGTGACTATTCAATGGACGACCTATGTTGTCGCATGTGGCCACACTTTGAGACTTGAGGGATTTGTGTTTTCATATTAGAGACGTGTGTAAAATATCGACATCCTTATCCACACATTATGATACCAAAGACCTTAAGAAACCAAGTAGCCAACCAACCCATGAACTCCTTCCACCATCCTCTCGTTTCTTTGATTCTTCGAGATTTCTCCACCTCATTCCACCCTTTTCTACTTTCCAAATTTGAAATGGATGTCTATATCTCAAAATGTCGAAATCTGATCCGCCATCTTTGTATTCTCTAAATAGATGCATACTGTAAGCGTACCCTAAGTTGTTGGAATGGGTTGGAGATAATCTATTGCTAACTATGTATAGCAATCAAATTGTAAGAATTTTCATGAATAGTGATCAAATTGTAAGAATTTTCGTGACTAGGATGTGCCTATGTGCTATTTTTCATGACTAACAATTAAATTGTAAGAATTTCTGTGACCAGGATATGCCATATATGCTAATTCATAGATTTATGTTACATAGGAAAGATTCGGTTTTAAAAGTTCAAATCTATAGATGTTCATGAAGGCATGCTGCGTGTACTGTACAAGTTTTGACAAGTACCAAACTAGCTAGCATGAGACTGTTGAGAATTTAGAGCTTAGTCTAGAAGGGATTAATTGCACATGTACCCTGCGATATCTTCTAAAAGTCTTACTCAAATCATTCAACAGAGTTCTTATTTTTATTTTAAGGTGTGACTAAAGTATATAAAGTTTTAAGGCATTGATGAAAACACTTAATAATTTATATCTGTGCAGGTGCCTCGACAAAGCTGCAATCTTAACTGACAAGCCCACCTCCAATGAGGAAGGTAGCAATGGTAGGATTGGAGACGATAACATGATGTCAACTGTTACCCAAGTAGAAGAGGTGAAAATGATCCTAAAGTTGCTTCCCATTTGGTCCACCTGCATCCTCTTCTGGACCGTGTATTCCCAAATGACCACCTTTTCTGTTGAGCAAGCTACGTACATGAATCGCCATATTGGTTCTTTCGTATTCCCATCGGGTTCTTTATCATTTTTCCTCTTCATCACCATCCTCCTTGTCACCTCACTTAACGAGAAGTTGCTTGTCCCCTTTGCACGGAAGTTTACTCATAATGTTCAAGGAATTACAAGTCTCCAGAGGGTAGCTATAGGCCTCATATTCTCCATGCTCGCCATGGTTGCCTCTGCAGTTGTTGAGAAGAAGAGAAGGGATTTCTCAGTTCATCATGATACCAGAATAAGTGTCTTTTGGCTCGTTCCTCAATTCTTCTTGGTGGGAGCTGGCGAGGCTTTTGCATATGTTGGACAGCTTGAATTCTTCATCAGAGAAGCTCCTGAAAGAATGAAGTCCATGAGCACTGGTCTCTTTCTCACCACTTTGTCAATGGGCTTCTTCTTAAGTAGCTTGCTTGTTTCTTTGGTTAACAAGGCTACAAATGGTGGGTGGATCAAGAACGATCTAGATAAAGGGAGACTGGACTATTTTTATTGGATGCTAGCAGTGTTAGGTGTATTAAATTTCATTGTCTTTTTGGTAATTGCTAGTCACCACGAGTACAAAGTGCAAAACTTCAGCTCGGAGAATCAAGCTAAGGAGCTTGATGAGTGGAGAGATGAAAATGTTGATGAGATCATAAAAGGAATTGACGTATAGCAAATGGTCAAATATAGGTGCAAAAGTCATATACGTATTTTGTTTGAAGCCAAAACTGCTCATGGAATGTATTTTCTTCGCTTTGTATCTTTCTTATTTACATTTGTCAGGCATATCTCTAAGTTATGGAGATGGATTTTAACATATTCTCCATGCCTTTGTGATGTATTTATTGAATTATATAATTTAAACAACTTTTACTTAAGTCAATCTCTCAAACAAAAATACCAATAACTATTTTTGAGAGAAATACCAGTAACTATTGCATAGAAAAATAATGTAGAATTTTATAATCTGATAGTCACATATATTCAAATATCACTAGTGTTTTTTTTTTTTTTTTTTTCTAAAATCTAGTGATCGTATAATTGTATGATGATGCAAATATTATCTATAAATACATAGTGGTTGAAGACAATTAGAGAAAAAATGAAATGATTTTTTTTTGCTTGCTAAAATTAGCAACAAGAAAATAATCTTTCCCTTTGCTATTGTGAGAAAAATTATGTTACCTAAGGTCTTTATTTGGATCTTAGATTTATCTATACTTGTCTCAAAAAATCTACGGTAGGAAAGAGAAATAGATTCATATCTTGGTAATGATTTGTTTGTATTTTTTGCACAAAAGAATAATTGATTTTCTTTCATGATGTTGACCGTTCAATCTTATCCTACATAAATCTCAAAGTACTTCAAACTCCTCATTCATTTATCTCTACACATCTTGAAGTGACTATTGCACAATCTAATGATGAATTCATGCTCCTTCTCTCAAAAGATGCAACCCATGTCCTCTTCATAATTAGTGTGCAGTTACTTTATGTTAAGGAAAATTCTGAGATTTATGGCTATATACTACTATTCCTCTCGAGAAAATGAAAAAGAAAGAAAAAGAGATGAATAGGCAATACTATGTTCCTATTAAGCATTTGACCTTTTACCATTTATGTTTACAATCATAACTTTTATATAAATAGTAGAAGGTAAAGGGAATCTTCTCTGTAACATACGACTCTGATTTGTGCTATCATTCTTTGGATGCTTAATTCTCTTGTTCAAGATTCCCTGATATAAGTTACCAATTGGTCTTAGATTTCTTCACAGCAAAAAAATTTAATATTTTGTTGTCTCAACTTTGTTTTGGGTTTGTTAGGCATCAATAATCTCCTAAGCAAAAAATAAATCATTTGAAAATATTTATCCATAGTCAACTTCTATAATATAATAGCAAATTATATCATATATCTAGAACATTTAGTATATCTATAATTTTACACCAATAACCTTAAGGTCAATGTTTGCTCCATGTATAATTTAGCCATGACTAACTACTGCTTATTACAGATAACTCACAAAAAACCCTTCAGTTTGCAAGCTTCAACTACTTGCACTCAGTCGGAAAAATTTAAAAAAAATCATGATATCTGATAATATCATATTTCTAATCATTTACAATTATCAATTATCGATTATCTTACCCCGACCTCACCGTCTTAGGTTTGGATGCAGCCCGTAGGCGAAACAGTCACGGAGAAATTCTTTGTGCACCGCGGATAATATAGAAAATTCAATGTAGAGTACACCATCTTATTCGATTAGTTTACATAGTCATCATTTTTCAATATGTATTTAATACCAGTAGATCAATATTTTCGTTTAAAATATTTATATGACGAAAATAATTCTGTTCTTTAGAAAAAATTATGACATAATGTGGTGTATTATAGTGTAAAATATCATAATATAGCCCAAGATATTATAATATGGAAGGGACATTTTTGTCTAATTATTTTTCAATATGCATTTAATACATATAGCTTTACTTTTTCATTTGACGAAAATACTATATTTTTTGAAAAAAATTATGATATTCTACGTTATATTATCATATCCTGCGGATAAAAATTATGATTTTCTGATTGCAGGATGTTATAATATGGATTAGAATATCCTAATTTTATCAAAAAAATAAAAATATTTTTATCATACCAAATTTTTAAAAAAAATATTAATCTATAAATATTAAATATATATAAAAAAATAATAAATATATAAATAAATTTGATAAAATAGTACATTCCAAATCAGATTTTCTGCACCGCCTATGGTGCACAAAAAATTTGCCAACAATCACGTTTATTGGGCTGCTGCATGGCAACAACACGCGGACATTGGGCCGTTTTAACGGCATGCGCAAATCACGTGACCATCACGTTTTACATAGTCCGGGCGTGTAGGTTGGGGTCGTGCGGCGTGACTTCGAGTGAAGACGAGAATCAAGAGAATTCATCGTGCGAAGTCTCTTGTGCGCGGAGCAAAGCAGCCGGAGCCAGAAGCGACAACCGTATCTTCCCTATTCCCACCGGAATAGCGTGAGAATAATGGCGGCCACCATGATATCGAAGCTGATGAAGAGGACGCGACTTCTCGCCATCCCCTTTCTTGGGTTCCGCCTCCGGTAATCATCCACCGCGACCTCGCCGTCCTGGTACACCTCCTATCCCGTTTATTTATCCTCGCTAGGGTTTCTTTTCTTGATTTTCCCTCCCATCGGTCTTGGTTTGCTTCTTCCGCTATTCATGGTTTAGCTCCGTGCAGGGCCGCTGTTCGATCACCAGCGTCATTACCAAACGATTTCAAAAGCGGGTTTCAAGTCGGCATTCGAGGCGCTGTTTTCGTTTCCTTCTTTATTTCCGGCAACGGCCGCTTTCTTGGTGGGCGCGGGGGGATTGGATCGTTAGAAAGGTTAGGTCTTATGCCGATGCCAGTATGGTCTCTGCTTCGCCCATTGTTTTCTTCTGTTCATCTTCTTGATGTCGTCGCCCTTCTGTTCATCTTCTTGTTGCTCGATGACTTTTAGTTTTACGTATAGCTGAAGCTGGTTATTTACCAGGGTACACCATTTGCCTTCCTTTTTTCTTTGCACAGTCATATACTTATGCTATTATTACTTGTTTTTCTTTGTCTTTTTTTGCGATTGCTATTGCTTTGAAACTTTGTCTTATCTGCTGGCAGGTGCCATGTTCTAGACTCGCTTGCAAGTTTTTTCCCTGCTTTTCTGTTCTTTTATCTGCTTCATATAGGTTTGTATTTGGTGTTCTTTATATTTCATTGGCATTGTACTGACAAGAATTTGAGCTGTTATTTTCCTTTTTGCTGGATAGTGTGTAATAGTATGGGCGATCCAGTCATGCTCTGAGTAGCATTGGTGATGGAGATCATCTCAGAGTTCCAAAATAGATTAGTAGCAGTCATCGGATGCTAGTATTCATTATCGGCTCAAAAACATAGGTTGGTTCGGGGAATTATTCCATGCTCTGTAATTGTCCAGTCATCTAAAAGAACAAAGTGGAAACAATACACTAAGCACAGATTCGATCTTTATTGGCTCATTCGAAATTTTCTTTCATATGATACCATACTTGTGTTGTCCATTCTGTGAAACTATATGTTGCTGCAATTTTTCATTGGAGGAATTTTCTTTAGGATCATATCATTTAAAACTTAGTTAGGTTCCGAATGGGTGATGTATGAGTTAAACAAGTATTAACATGAATTGGAGGAAGGAGAAGAATGGGATCAGAAAATAAAGTTGAAAGGACCAGTATCTAATAAGCCAACTGGGATGCTTCAAGGTTATTAGGTATAACCACACAAATGCTTAAGCAACCTCTCAAATGGCTATGTGTTGCCTATGTCTTTTAAGCTGTACCTTCCTTTCATGTTGTGTGGATATCTGTTCTGCTTAAGCAATTAAAGACTACCTTTTTTCTTAAAATGACTTTTGAAACATTTTACCTTGTACATGATGTCAGTTTCATCTCCAATCTGAGACTGTGGAGTGTGTAATATACTAATAATGGGTTAGTATGTAATATACTAATATTGGGTTACTAAAATGCTGCTAGAAAATATAATGCTTATATACTATATAAAATGGTATGATTATATTTTATTTCGGTTACGATTTCTCTGTTTCATAGTGTTAAGTAACTTAGACTTATGTAAATAGAACTTAATATTTTAAATAAAGAAATCCTTTTTTTTTAATTTTTTACGTGCACCTAATTGCAGCCTTTGTTTTAAATGGTAAGCAAGTTATTCTAGTTGTCTTATCAGTGAAGGCTGGCCTCTGTCCTCCTCAAATAGCTCAACTGAATGGTATGCACCTCTTTTTCCTCTTGATTTATGTTATCACTTTTTAATTTCTCGCCTTAAATCATCTAATGTTTTTTTTGCATTTGCTTCTGTTTTGTACTCTTATTTATATTCTTTCTTTATTTTGGAGAATTGATAATAGTGCAGTGACTCATATTGATTGAAAAACTAGCTTCTAGTTGATCGAGTTATCTGTTTTAATGGTTTCTACTCTATAGAAGGCAACTTTGATTAATCATCATATTTTCCTAGTTCCTCAACAATATTGTTGTCAATTCAGATATTAAAACCATTTAAATGTTTTAAGAGATTTTGTAATGACTGACTAGCCATTGTTGACAACCTGTGGGATCCTCCATAAGTAGAAACTGGATTTTCCACAAAGCTGGAAATAATTCATAAATGAAATTTCTAACTGATTGGAACAGTTGTAAGCAATGTCCCTGAAGATATGAAGTATGGGGTGGGGATGAAAAACATTAGGAAGAAGAAAATTTGAGGAAAAGGTTGTTTGTGGAATGGCCACAACAATTTACCACATAATTATTTGAATTTATGCAGTTCAATTAAATGCAGAACAAATTCTTTATTCGATATTTGTTCACCAATATCTAAAGACACTCTTTGACCATTATGTTCTAACTCCAAAGGGATTCTTGTTTGTTCTAAGACTTCATAAAATATTTTTTTCCCCAAAAATATTCTCTATCAGACGACTTGCTAAAATGGTAACTACTAAAGTATATGTCCAAAACTAAATTTGAATAAATTATTTTTGCTTTATTCATTTTCATTTTTTTGTTCTTATATGTGGATCCAAACCCTGCCTTTGCTTTGAGGTTTGAGACTGTGAACTAGACATTTGGTTTCTAGAGAAATTGAGGGGCTTGAATCAGGTTTGAGATAAATACTTACATGACTGACATTGATGCACATATGCTATATTCGTATCCAAGAAAGAGCTGACTTTTAGTTTTGTGATCTTTTGATGTATAGACTTCTTTATGGACCTTGACATTATATTTGCACATATGTAATGTTATCAGTAATTTTTGGACTTCATTACTATAAAGTATCATTTCAACAAATAGATTGCAGTTTATTGACTTTATTCAACTAGATGATTGCATAACTATACTAGGTCATTATCAAATTCAAGATTCCTCCAACATGTGGGATATCACACTTTATTAAGGATCTTATAACACATCTTGGACCTAAGGATGAATGGAATGGTGGTGCTTGAGAAATGTTAGTATGTGCTTGGGACAGGTTTGTACGTGGAATAATTCTTATAATTTCAATTACCTAATATGTACTAAGCCTAATATACAATTTCTTTTGATTTCTTCTTGTTAAAATAACCATTTAATTTGGATCAATTCATTTGAGTTCTGAATCATTTCTGGAATTCTGTACATACACTTGATAACTAGTAATTCTTTTGGTGAAAAGTTTCTGAATGTTGCACAAGAATCTCATACTAGTTATGGATGAATTTGATGATGATCTCACTAACACTTCTATTTGTCATCTTCACCACATCTCTACATTCTGGGCTAACTATTTTGTGTTTTAGGTACTTAAATTTTTTCTTAAGGGAAATAAATGAAGCTTTAGGCTCACCCTCACATCAGATTAAAAGAAAAATGCAACAAAAGCTAATATGGATCTGTCTGGGTGGGCGAGTTACTGTTGGGGTGTTAGGCATGTGTGTGGTGCATGTTCTTTTGCATTCAGAAGTGAGGCTTAAATTCTCACCTGTCCCTCTTTCTTTGTCTTTGTTAAACTCAGTGCGCTTTGGACCAAGTATTGGCAACAATTCAGAGGGACCAAGCTAGGCATGTAGTCAAACCATTAGCAATAGATGTATGAAGGACTCTACAATAAGTTG
Source organism: Elaeis guineensis (assembly GCF_000442705.2). Lineage (NCBI taxonomy): Eukaryota > Viridiplantae > Streptophyta > Magnoliopsida > Arecales > Arecaceae > Elaeis > Elaeis guineensis. The sequence goes on along the minus strand of NC_025993.2, from coordinate 154,593,974 downwards.
CTAGATGGATCAGTTTATAAGATGGGATGATTGGGGATGCATGACCACTGATCAGATATTATGATCACTGTGGAAGAAGTAAAAGGACTAGCTAAGACCACTAGTTAAAGGCTAGAATCAATATGATAAATCAAAACAACTACTTTTTTAGATGTCTAAGGTATGTCAGCAACAAAGCAGATCTATCATTATAAAAGTGCCATACCATGTTGGACTCAACCTGATGGAAGCTGAGCAAGTGTCACCTGACAGCTGAAGGAGGGAGCAAGTACACCAACGGGTTGTTGGTTGAACATGTGCCTGTTGATGAAAATTTTGAAATATGCTGGTGGTTACATGAATTCTGTCTATAAAATTGATTTGTTTGTTCAATTGATTGATAAATGATTGGACAAAAATAAACATAAATTCTACCTCATTAATGGATTAACATTAAAAAAAAAAAATCAGATGCTTATGATACTAATTGATACTTCTAAAATGCATAATACAATAAATCATAGCATGTTCGAGAGACATATCACAGAATACTGAGTGATTACAACCCCAGACTGATTATGTTATACCCTAGGAAGCATGGATACGGCAAAATGGCAGCCATACCAGTGTCGAACACATTTCCGATATGAAAATGGCGGGGACACGGTGTGATACGTACCCAACACGTGTCAGGTTGTTTTTCCTCTCTTTTTTGGTTTTTCCGACATCGGATACGGCTGGGTACTGAAACATTGATGTTTTTATGTTTATCTTTTAGGATTTTTGCTTGTAATGACTATGCATTAATGTCTAATGATGCTTACTTTTCAAACATAAGTGCTTTTGAGTTATGATTTATGTTTATATGTTAAATTTATCTTGAGTATTTGTGCTTCTATATTAATATTATATTTTTTAATATACCGTATCCTAGCTGTATTGTATCCTATATTTTTAAGAATTTGTTATATCTCCATATCTGTATCGTATGGTATCTGTGCTTCCTAGATTATACCTAATGAAGTACATACCATTTTTGAAGTCTTGAATCTGAAATAGAATGTTTATAGGCTCAGTATTGTTTCTGCTGAAAACTGACCAAGCAATTTAGCAAGTCTTTTGGCCATATTTTCACATGGGTGAAACCACCATAAATTGTATAGAATGTTGTGGCAGAATTGAAACAAGGTTACCTACTTCACTTGGTATACCAGTGAATCAGTATGTTTTGAACTGGATTGCTATATGGGTCCGTATAATATAAAATTTGGAACCTAACCACACCATTAAATCCCATGGAGTTTGGAGAATGTCTCAGTCATTTAAGACATTGATTAAAATATAACATAGGAAGCTCTAGCAGGAGTTTATGATCCTAAAAGCATTAAGTTTTGGGCCACTGGGATACTCCGGGAATGTGATAAAGTGGGTAAAATGCACCTTAGATATCTCAACTTGAATCATCTCAAAGAATATAAACATTTATTTAAAAATTAAAAAAAAAAATCCTGGATAAATCAAAATGTTTTACAGACTTAATTTTCTATACATGCATCATTTTCTTTTAGCACTGTTCCAAGGTTTATTTTTTATTTTTTATTTTTTTTTTGCACTTGATTTGATAACAAAGCAGGATTCTAAGGGGGTGTTTGGTTGGAGGGAGTGGGGGTTTGGAATCGGAATAGGTGACTCCCATTTCAATCATTTGGTTGGGAGGAGTCCCATTCCGATTCTGATTTCAGGATGGAATGGGAATGGCTCAATCTATATAGAACTCAATCCCTACTCTCCTCTATGGATTCAAATTTTTATTCCAATTTTGATTTCGATTCCAGTCACAAACCAAACGCTTTGGAAGATTTGGCCATTTCGATTCCGATTCCAAGCCATTCTGATTTTCATTTCTATTCCAATTTCGGTTCTGAACCAAATACCCCTTAACTGTCATATTTCATGATTGAAGTTAGGGAGTGCTTGGTTCGCGACTGGAATCGGAATCGAGATCAGAATGAGAATGGCTTGGAATCAGAATGGCCAAATCCTCCGAAGTGCTTGGTTCATGACTGGAATTGGAGTCGAAATTGGAATTGGAATGAAAATTTGATTCCATAGAGGAGAGTAGGGATTAAGTTCTATATACATTGGGTCATTTCCATTCCACTCCGAATCGGAATCGAAATGGGACTCCTCCCAACCAAATGGTTAGAATGGGAGCCATCCATTCCGATTCCGATTTCAGACCCCTGCTGCCACCAACCAAGCACCCCCTTAGAATATTTGCTCTCATATCTAGGAAAGATTTTCTAATTCTACCCTTATCAAATTAGGTTCATTAATAAGTAGCAAATTTCCACCAAATGAACCAGGTAACATAGGGTTGAAACACAGTCATTAGAACATGCTTGAGCACATCTGAGTGCTTGCTGTTAGGATCACATATTGTTCAGAATTCAGATCAACCCACATCTGTTTTAAACTGACCTGAAGATGACCCTGTACATTTCTTATTTGAAGGATCATTTTGGAATCAGGTTTATATCAAAACATCTGACACGTTTGAAATATGGATCTCCATTCTCAGGTTTATATCAAAACATCTGACATGTTTGAAATTTGGATCTGCTATGGAGACTTCCTGACATAACCTGAAAGTAATGAAAAAAGCTAATGTGCTGCTTTAATAGCTTCAATAAGACCCGTAATTAACTTATGTTGTTAATATATTTAATGAGGTTGTTCATGTTATGTGAAATAGGTTGTTAATAAGGCAGTTGCATTGTAATATATGACAATTTCTTCTATGGTATGCTTCTTATACAATTAACGAGCATGATGGATCCGCTCTTCTTATAGATTTTTTTGGGTTATTTTTGAGCCACTCTGACCCAAAAAGTGAGATAGATCCTACCTGACTAAAACTGATTAGATCTTGTAACCAGTAAGGTAGGTTTCTTTACTCTATAACCGGTTTGTTAAGGTAGTTGGCAGCAAGCTTCTTTCTCATCCACAATGGCCTTAACCAGTTCAATGTAAGCTATGGTTGACATCACATTAAGACCTAATTTTCTGGAGACATGTTAAAGCATATGATTGCAACATGTACTTGAACAGATCTCTGGGGGTTTGAAGTATAGATGTTTGATGAAATTTCCTTGTATTGTTAAAAAAAGAATAATGTGCTTGTGCAGATTCCAAGGCTTCTATTATAGTGCATGTTTATAATACGTCACTGCAGTAAATTAAATACCTAACCTTGGTATTGTTTGTATCGTTATTATAATCTGATTTTTCTGCTTCCATTCATAGTAGCAAGGTTTTCATTTATGGTGCTAGGCTAAAGAACATGGTTTTGATTAAATTTCCTAATTTTTTTTTGTGCTTTTAGTTTAATGCATACATCTACCACTATAGTAAGATTGGGACCCAAATACCTCTATGTAGCTGAACCCTTTTTTTTGGCTAAATTACTCTTTATTAGAGTTCCAATACAACCAGAAAAGAGAAATATTTTTAATTAAAGTTTCAAAAAATCTAAAAAAACTTCGGGAATCCTGTCCTAGAAAGTAGAGAATTCACGGGCCCATGTATCTCTAAATTTGATCTTTCAAATCCCAAACTATTTCCCAAATCTCTAAATATGAGCTCTCTCTCTCTCTTTGTGTGTGTGTTTGTGTTGTTTGACTTTGAAATTTATAATTTTGTCCATGATAGTTAAATTGTATACCTCTGTCCTCTATGCTGAAGTTTAAGCAGTGGCTGTTTTATTTTTCTGCAATCTTTCAAGAATAACCATGCAAATTTTCCACCTTTCGATCTTTTACTGGGAAGAAGTGGTTCCATTCTGTTTCTCCCAAACGCAGATGCAAGGCAGCCTCTCACGTGATAATGGTATGACAATAATCGTTAATTACTTATGCATTCTCATGCATGTGTATAAATTAATACTACCAGGGATGATGCTGGTTTCCATTGTATCTTGTTAAGCTCTTTATTGATCTGTAACATATCTCATGAACCTTTATAGTTAGATCAGCTATGTAAAAAGTCATTTAGATTCTTTGAAATCTAACTTAAGCTGGACAAACTAGGAAGTATATTTGCAGAATGCACCTACCAGTGCTTTTCTTTGTGCATAAAAAGGAAAACGATGATCTTTTTGTAGTTCTGCTTCAACGTGCCAAATTAGGGACTAATAACAACAGCTACTTACCTAACTGAGCCGTAATAGTTGACTAGATACTTCAGATGACATAAAAAACATTTAAGACAAGGCATCACATGCTTTGGTAACAACCATTGTATAAAATATCACACTCCATATTTTGTCCAAGACTAGTTTGTGATATTTGCATCCGAGCCAGTTTGTCACTTGACAAATGTTGGAGGACAGTGGTTGCTTCCATGTTGCTTCGTGTATACAATGCAGCTTCCGCTTGTCTTGGAAAAAGTTCTTTAATTTAGGAGTGGATTTAGATTTTTTTTTTTCTTTTTTTTGGAGAGAGGTTCACCGGTCCTACAATTATAGTTGTTCATCTTGGTTCCACAACTATCAGTTTATTTTATTTTATTTTATTTTTTTGTGAAAGTAGAGGGCAAGGGCTCACCAAATTTTCATGGCATAGATGCAATCAAGATTACATATATTCAGAAAAAAAGGTGGGACACGGATAGAGGATACAAATTTGGTATATTTATTAGGGAGTTCATTGGTCGAGCTTAGAAGTCCAGCTTTATTTGTTGAGTAATATGGGATATGTGTCAGATAAAAATTGAATGAACTTAATTGGAGATTATGTGTATGCTTAAATAAAATCATTTATAAAACTAGTTACTAAGTGAAAAATATTAGACAAGTGCAAAACATATAAAACATATTTATGATGTTGCTGTATTTTAGAAAATTATAAAATATAGTAGATTCTCTATGTATCAGTCCTTTTGGCGATCATGTAATTCTCAAGAATACTCTATCCTGGCGCTTTGGTCTCTTAATTTTATACTATTTGCTCAATTATTGTCTCTACATATCATTGATTATTAATCAATCTTCTTGTTTACTATTCTTTTTGTTAATGAGAAATAGAAAACCACACGGCAGGATTGTAACTGGCCATTGAATCACGTATTACGTTATTCATAAAAATGAAAAGATAATAATAAAAATAATAAGCGATTGCAGTCATTCTACCGCATGCTTCTTTCATTTACATATACCAGATGCCATGGAATAATTTATAAATCAATGGCACATGCCATTACTGGTTATTAGCGATATAAACAGCTAAAGGAAATGGCCATGTGAAACAGTTTGTTTAATCGGAATGCTTCAAAGCTGGCAAGGGTAACCCCAATATCGACAAGGTAAGTTGCTTTCCTACGCAGGTTGCCTTTTTGTTAATTTGTTTGTTGTGTGTGTACAAGAGCTCATGGGCCAAAGAAAAACGTAAACTAGTATCTTGGGTATTGTTCAGAATAAGCATCAGCCACCCAAATGCGATGAAACTCCATTAGAACAGTATCAAAGCCCTGATAGATGACCTGTTTCCCCGCCATTGCTGGAGCTGCAACCCAATCAGCAGCCTGATTGGCTTCTCTAAAAACATGAGAAGCTTTCAAAGTGAGAAGAATAACATTGGTTCAGTGCTAATGTCCTTCAACAGTGGGTTAGAAAGAAATCTGCATATAGGAAGACCATTGATCCACGAGATAACAGTGACAGAATCCCCTTGTACCCACATCTGCTGAGCCTTAAAATGATGAATGGCTACATAATGACCCTTTCAGGCTGCAAGAAGCTCAACATTGGCCTAAACGAAGGATGTGAGAGTACCTGCAACAGCAATAATGCAGCCTGTAGCTGCCTTAAGGTCTCGTATTGAAGCATCAAAGTTTATCTTTAAAATATTAGGGATGGGGGCTATCCAGGAAACAATAATAGGTGTGGAAGTAGATCTCGACAGGGTAATACCCTAGTGCCCCAACGGTGAGTTAAAAACAATGATGCAAAATTTGGTGGCCATTTAATTGCCGTGCCAGCTGGGTATAGCAATCCTTGGAACATCCTGAAATTCCGAGTTTGTCATAATGGCCATACGGTGTAGGCAGGAATGATATGAATTTGGTTCTCTACCAAGGCATCAAACATGGCATCATCCCATGCTGGCAAAGAGTCAGGACAAAATCTATCCCGACAGATGCCAGACTTGGCTAGCAAAGGGACACTGAAACAGAATATAATTTAGGCACTCACTGTCAACCAGTCCAATGATACAATAACTGGTCGTCCCTTAAGATGCCTTGGTGATATTGAAACTGCTTACCTAGTAAGTTTCGCTACGATAGTTTCCAGGCAAGCACTTTAATAGGCATAGGAATGGGCAACCTCCTAACAGTATGCAAGGCTGAGAGATTACGTGGAAACAAGAAGAGTGCTATGACAGCTAATCAAGCTAATAATCATGCGCTCTAGGAATAGCGAGAACTTGGGACATCATAGCAGCTGAAGAATTAAGGATAGCAAAATCTCCTTACGATCAAAACTAATAAAATCAGCCGCTATTTTATCCTGCAAAGGATTATTCATATTAATAAATTTCAACCATAAGGCAAGAAGTAAAGTAGAAATCCAAGGATCATGCATAAAATCCACTGAATTGTCATTGGAAAGGTACCAAATGAAATTGTACCCAGCAGAAGATGATTGTGACACAATTCGATGTCAAAGGACTGAATACTTACAAGGCTTATGATAAATAATCCATATGCCATGAAACTTATATTTGACTTTGACAAGAGTCGGGATTAAGCACCAGCCAAGCCGCAGCATCGGATAAAAAAGCTTGCTATTTTGGTTGAAGAACCAAGCCACCCAGCTGCTTTGGAAAACAAATGATATCCCAAGATAAAAGATAAAGCCCTCTATTGCTTGGTGAATGTCCCTATGAGAACTTTAGCAAAAAAGAGAATGTCTCTATAAGAATGCTCGAAACCTCTTTCTTGATATGGTAGCCGTATATACTTAAAGATGATATGGAATAAGTTGGAATTCAAGAATAGACAGATTAAAGTAAGGTTGCTCATCCCGCAAAGAATAAAGCATTCCATTGTCAATCCATTGTCCTTTTTCCTATCTTATTCAAGAAATAAGTAAAATGAAATGGTGTCAATGCACCATCGGAAATAGGCAGCCAGACCCCATCCCTTATATGAATTTGAAATACCTAGTGGATCCATCTTTTAGTAGCTAACGAAGTGGAAGGGTTGAATTTGAGGCACAACTAATGAAGATTAACAGTTTGGCCTGAGAAAGCATACGTAAAAGATCTATTAAGGCTTTAAGACACATGGTGTCCCTTATGGTTGCTCTGGCCACAAACAGACTATCATCAGTGGAGAAGATGTATGGTAATTCTGGCCCTCTTATTGCTTTTAGCTCATCATATTGAAGTGCAAGCTGTAATAGTCCAGGTAGCATGTCCCAAGATACCATAAACAACATGGGTGGCTTTAATACTGTGACGTGAAGCAACTATGCAGCAGACCTTGGAATAAAAAAAAAAAAAAAAAAAGGTTTTTGCTAATCCACAAATCACGGAAAGGCGAAAGCGAGATCACAAAAACTGAGAACACCCAAGCAACCGCACCAGATCAGGGCAACTCCAACGAGCACGTGGACATTGAACTAATCCTATTTCGTGTTCTCCTTCGCGATTCCACCGGCTCTCTGTCCCACAAAAAGAAAAGAAAAAAAAAAGCATGGAACCAACCCCACTAACAATGAAAGGTCCGCCCCCAAGCCAGTAGTGCTGAGTCGACCCCAATGGGGTCTTGCCGATTCCACCGGCTATCTGTCCCCGAAAAGATAAAAAAAGACACGGAACCAGCCGCAGTTAAACGGAGTCCACCCCCAACCCACTGCCGCCGAGTACTGACTCGACCCCAATGGCCTCTTCGTCTGACGATGGCCCACCCTCCTCGCTCTTCGAAGCCCAGCTCCAAGCCCTCCCTCCCCTCCGCCATGCGACGCCGTCGCCGTCCGATGAGGAGCATGCCGCCTGGTCTAGCAGCTTCCACCCCCGGTCCCACTCCACCACCCCGAGGAGCCGCCCGGCCTCGCCTGTGGCCTTGGCCGCCGCCTCCTCCCCGTTTCGGGCCAGTCGGCTCGCCTCCTCCGGGGGGTTCTATGGTCCGAGATGGTGGATGAGAGTAGTCGCGTGTCTCGGGTTCTCTTTGGGCGACGAGGAGGCGGTGGAGCGGCGGCCGAGGCAGAAGCAGTGCTTGTCGAGGAAAAAGAAGGTTGGTGGCGGCGGAGGTGGTGGGAGAGGATGGAGGCGGAGGAGGAAGAGGGAGATTGCGGCGTGGATTGGTGTGGTGGCCTTCTTTTTTCTCATGAACTGGTGGTTCTTTTCTCGGCTTCCATTAGAACGTTCCATCCGCCGCAGGAATTCTGGGATTTCCAACTCGTCGACGTCGTCGATGCCGGCAACTCGGGTACCATTTCGAATTTGTTTGGTTGAAGTAACCCAAAGAATATTAGGCTTCGTAGCTCGGAAGGATAGAAAAGTTATAATTCTGTCAGTAGAGTATAGATTTAATCCGCACGCTTTAACGAATCAGGGTATGGTCTATCAATGTTCAAGAACAGCTAATATTTGTTTAGATTCCCTGTTAGGTTTGAAGCTAGTATTCTGGTTTGGTCTGGCGATCTGCACATAATCATGTGAAACCATTTTCTCAGATTCCTTTCGTTTCCATTCCCTTCCCAGCATCTAAACAGATCCTGAAGCTCTGCAGCTTTTTCTTTGATTCGTCAATGGTTTAAGATAGGCTTATTGATGAATTAGGGTGGTCTCAATGTGTGATTTGGATAGGGGTGGAAGATGCTAAGCCTGGTCTTTTAAGACGGCAATTCAGGGCAAACTGCTCCAGTTAACATCATCCAGTGTGAGATTAAGTCCACCATTGGAAGTTCCTGTGCATTAGATACTTGATATAATTTGTAGACAATTGAATCAGATGGTAAGTTTAGGTTCGGATTAGCATACAATGCATTGAGTGAATGAAACACTCCGGGAAACAAGGCTTTACTGGTCCGGTATTCCAATATTGCCCCAAATTTGACCGCCTAAGCTATACTATTTTAGACTATTTCCTTACAACATTTAAGCTGCGATATCATAGCTATCAGCGTGATTATTGATGACTGCTCAATATAGCAGTCGACGAGGATCCTTTTTTTTTTTGAGTAAAAAAAAATCTGCGCATACTTTATTTTTATTTTGAAGTCACACAAGTTGAAGACATGGAACTAAGGCTCTGTTTGTTATTGCTTTTGGAAGGCTAAAAAAGAACCTCTTGGAAGGCCAAAAACTCTTTTTGAGTGATTTTGAGATGTTTGGTAAAAATTTTGAAACAACTTCTCTGCTTCTTCAAAAGTTGAAAAAAATGTCTAGGGAAAAGTTCCAATTTAACTTCTAGCCAAGAGCTCTACTCGAGATGTGTCAAGAAGCTGTTTTTTGTTGAACACCCGATTCAAATTCTGGCAACAACATTTTTTAAAAATTTAATTTAAAAATGATCTATAAGTTAACAATACTTAATAATAGCAATTTTGATGGTACAATACATTGCAATACTATAATATTATTATATTATAATATAATATATTTATCATCATTATTATTCTATTATAATAATCATTCTGTAATATAAAATATTATTATATTATAATAATGTAATCATATTACTATTAAAATATACTAAACTAATGATATCATTGTATAATATTATTCTAATATATAATATTTAAAATATTGTTAAATTTCATCAAATTTAAAAGTTTGTTATTTATTACATTATTTAGATTTATTAGATAAATGAAAGTTCTATGTAATGTATTTTTTATTATTAATTCTGCATACTAAAAGATAATATGTTAGTAGATGGTAGATCAATGTTTTAGCTTGACCTTTTCATATTACATCAGTTTGGAACATATTCCACTGGTAAAATAGATCAAAGAAATGAATAGTAAGTGGATTACAGAATGACTATTGTTATCACAGCCAATTATTTTATTCTAGATGTTGTCGATATGCTGGCTTATTGTGGGTGTGAGCTAAATTCTAAATCTGTTAGTTTAAATAATTTTGGAAACCACCAACTAGTAGATAGACAAGCTGTAATGGATATGCAAATTCCTTCATATTCTGGTCTTTGAGTGATAATAGATATCTATGGTTGTACATACTGTTTATTATAGACGGGTCCAACTTAGCCCTGTTCTGGATCCCATAGATGTTCTTGAATTGTTGGAAAAGGTAAAAATTACATAGCTTGAGTGGAAATTATCACAACTTAGTATTTAACGGACTGGCGACCAGCTTGTGCACTGACATATGCCTCTTCTCACCCATATATATGGATGTATTAAAACTGGGTGGTTCAAACTTCAAAATCTATCACAATTAGAGGTAACAGAATAGGGCCATATACCAAACAACTTAACATTGTGCCTATCCTAAATTCACCGGCATCTAAATGAGTCATAAGAATATGGTTATGTATATAAGTATGATTATGGTCTTTATCCCATTCAGCTCACTGTAATTTTAAGTTCATTAAAATTAAATAATTATATCTGATAAAATCCAGTAGATCTATGCATTTGCTTTTCACTGATGGATGCCCATCACAGCTGTTGCCAAACAAAGTGTTCCAAAACTAATATTTTGCAGTATTTTCATAGACGCTCCACAAACTTTGAACACATATAATTGAGGGTGCTGTTAATTCTGAAATCTGCCAATATACTGATCGCTTTTGCTACTAGACCATTATAACAATTTATTAGTTGAGTTGTTTTTCACAAATATTAAAACTTGCAGAACAAATGGCATGGAAAAGTCAAATCACCTCATGGAGTCATGTTCTCCAAGCTACTGGGTTTGGCAGCTCATGCCTTGGCCGAAGTAAGATTTGGATTCAGTCTCTCCTATTTCATCAAAATATAGATTAAGCAGCACGTTTTTTGTTTTTCACACAATTAATAATTCTAATCATGTTCCTTCTGGATGTTGACATCTAGGCAGAGAGTAAACCAGAGCCTAAAGATTTATGGCAAGAACCTCTAGATCCTGCTGTTTCGTGGACTCCTTGTGCCAATCAACGTAGTTGGGAAACTTGTGGTATCATCAATTCATATGTTCTTTTTGCATAATGACAAAAAAAAAAAAAAAAAAAAGAGAGAGAAAGAAAGAAAATCTTCTTTTTGCTATAATATGTTTTCAGTATATTGTATGAGGAGAGCATGTATCTTCACACTTTGCTCCTTGGATTCATATAATCATTCCTCACACTTTTGGCAAGCAATGTTCATTTTTCTTTCTCATATCCATTGCTTATGTTTGTTTCTTGCCAACATAGAGGGAAATAATGGATACATCCTAGTCAGTGCAACTGGTGGCATAAACCAGCAGCGAGTGGCTGTAAGCATTCTTCCTGAAAAACATTTTGTTTTATCATATTTTTTTTTTCATTAGTAAATGCTAGGGAAATTAAATGCCCATACACTGCAACATTTTAGTCTTAAGAACATTGTTTGTTGTTTTGAATTTTAAATGGGAGAACATGGTTATTGTTTATACTTGAATACCTGAAATAAATTACACCTTCTTATGGTAGTCTGTTTGCATTTTCAAATTTAGGTTGTATATCAAGAATGGCCAATTTGTTGAATTCATCTGGATTTAAGAATCTAGGGAAAAGAATAAATATCATAAATTTCATGATTGGAGATTCTCATGTTAGTTATATATAGGCATGACAACTTTATTGTTCAATCATAGAATCTAAAAGAAAAATGTGGGTGTGTCAGAATCAGAACAAAATTCATTTTTCCTCATAGATATTTGATTTATGCTGTTTGGATTCAAAGTTTCTGTTCTTCTTGTCTACTTTTAATTCCTGATCTTTCTGATATTTTTATCACTTATCTGATCAACAGATCTGCAATGCTGTCGCTGTTGCTCGGTTACTTAATTCAACTCTTGTTATTCCACATTTTTCATATAACAGTGTTTGGAAAGATAAAAGGTATTTTCTTCAATGCTGTTTATCTTCATGTTTATTCCTTTGATTGAAAAAGATTTAGAAAAATCATCATAATGGCAAATATCATTTATCAGTCATATATGAATGTATTGAGTATATCTCATTGTTAAATTAACAGTGACTACATGAGCGGCATATATGATTTCTTCATTGCTGTTAATGAGGCCTTTAACCTCATCTATAATGGAGGGCTTTCCTTAAAGCAAGGGCCTAACTTATGCCCATTGAAATATAAAGCCTGGCAGATAGGCTAGTGCAGGTTGCATGGGTATTAGCTTTTAAGTGGATAACTTCAATGTGCCCTCAATAGGCCCATCCTAAGATGTTTGCCGTTGTTTTATGACACATAAAAACCTTTTACGAAAGCATACATGGGTTTTCAAGTTTTAAGAATCTGGTGAGGTACCACATTTTAGGAAAAGAAAAAAACATAGTACCTCCATTTGTCATGGGGTTACTGTGTAGTTGGCTATAAAGCATGCAAAAGTATGGATCATGGCGGCAAGTGCATTGCTTGATACGGCATAACCTTGTACCTGTAGAGTCAATGTTATATTCAGCCTTTGTTTGAAATTTTGACTATCACATGAATGTTAAAAGAACCAGTGAGAGAACGTGAAATGCATTTTCCTGCATTCAGATTCTCAACATGAGTCTGTGCATGCTATGGTAACTATTTCCCATCAGTTTACTTAATATATTTGTTTCATTTGCTATATGAGGGCTTATGTTTAGCTGCTTCAAATTATTTTATTACATTTTTTTATTAAAATTGATGCATCCTAGATGATTATATTGGTAGTACTAGTTGGATATTTCTAGTGCTAAGATTAGAGAACTACTCTGAGTTATTCACATGTAGAATTTGACATTATTAAATTCTATATGTTAGCCAGTTCAGCGATATATATCAGGCGGAGCATTTTATTGATTACTTAAAAGCTGATATCCGGATTGTGAAGGAACTGCCTGTTGAACTACGATCTTTAGACTTGGAGGCAATTGGTAGCCTTGTAAGTTTACATTTTTAGCAGATTTTGAATTTTTTTTTTATATAATAATAGAAAAGAAAAAAGATATCAAGCAATATTGTCTATCTTCCTGGTCCTTGTTTAATTTGAACTTACCAAAAATGTTTGTTAGGTTACTGATGATGAAGTCATGAAGGAGTCAAAGCCAAGCTTTTACCTGAAAAAGATTCTACCTATCCTAATTAAAAATAGTGTTGTCCATTTTGTTGGATTTGGGAATCGCTTAGCTTTTGACCCCATACCATTTGAGCTACAGGTATGCTATAACTGTAAAATGTATGCTTACATTCAGAGAAGAATGTTGATGCTATTTCTTTAAGCTTCCATATGAAAGTGTTTCACATCGAAAGCAAAGTTATGTATTCTTTTTTCTAATTTCTCTGTGCATGTGTTGTCTGCATTTCTATTACTGGAGACAGAAAAATATGCATTTTTGTGAAGTCTTTTATAGCAATTTAACTAAGTACTTGTTATGTTGCACTTTTATTGGAAATATTACCACATACTTTTAGGTTTTAGTTTTTCTATGGAGAATTTGGTTCTGACCATGAAATTCTTGCTCTAGGATCTTGGTTTGGTGCTTTTAGATAAATACAGTACAAGATTAAGTATGATGATTAAGTATTGTGACAGAAGAAGTCTGTCTATGTAACATGAAGAATTCTGTTTGTCTATCAGAATAATCATGTCAAAAAAATTTGTTTCTCAACTACCAGAATAAGAAGGTACAATAAGAAACAGTAGGACGATTGGTATATAAGAAAAGTTTAAGTAACACATTTGTGTGTTTCAGGAAGGAAAATCGTGCAATGGAGTCGCATCATAATTTTCTCTTGTTAAAGGTTTTCTTGGTCAACTTCTATCTTCTGCATATGATGAAAATCTAGAAGTTTTATAATTTCATATGCCTAGAATTCCTCAGATCTTCCATAAATTATTGGATAGAAAAATTTGCTACAATTATAGGAACTGAAGAAGAGAACTGAGTCCGTTATTGATTATGCGTTCAAGCTTTGGCTATGGTGATGTTAGATGTATTATACTAACAAAACAGAACTTTGAAAACAATATATTTTTCATGTGTGAGATGGAATGTTATGGTCTGTGCTTGTGATACAACTGTGCTGTTTCCAAACTTTTAATAGCTTGTTCTAGATTATATCCATCAACAAAGTAATATCTTCTTGATTTTGAATGATTTTAGACTTAGGATTTTATCTGAGAATTTATTAGATATGAGAGATAGTTCCTCAATCGAAAGTTTTTTTATATAGGTTGGAATGACTATATTGAATCATCTTTGTACAGATAATGTAATCAGGAACTTGAGAACTTTATGACTTCAGATATCTTTACCCTGCAGATGAAACAGGAAGGTTACCCTTCCATCTGTTTCACCCTTCCTTTTCTGTCATGTATCAATTATGCATTGTCAAGTAGACTTAATTCCGATGCCAAAAACCTGTCCTAGAATCATTTGATTTATCATTCATCAAACTCAATGTTGACTTGCTTTTTTCTCTCTGAAATTTGTTGATGCTAAAGTGGATGGTAGTTATGACCTGGACACATACTAATACTAGTCTACAAGTTTATAGCTTGCTGAAAAACTGAAATATTCTAGAAGATGGGATTTTTTTCATAGAGCTTTATCTCTGGCCAGTGAAGCAAATCAAATCCTCCTCACTGATTCATCATCAGTTGGTTAATGGAAGGTGGATATTTCATTCGGATTTCTATGTATACATCGTTTTACCTTGGTTCATTAGAGGATAGATCTTGTTATTATATAAAAATTTTATATAGCGCTTGCTATCTCAGTAAATGTTTTATTTTAATCGCTTTATGCTTCTGTAGCCGCGGATTTATGCTTGTCTGTCTAATGAAGGGTATATATAGAGGCTTCGATGCAGATGCAACTTTCATGCTCTTCGATTTGTTGATAAAATACAAGAAACTGGTGCTTTGCTTGTACAAAGGATGCGTAAGCATAGATCGCATTCTGCACCCTTGGAACAGAATCTGCTAGGTGCCTTTGCAGGGAAACCAGATATGACTGGATTAAAGAATCTTCCCTCCAAATACTTAGCTGTGCACCTCAGGTTTGAAATTGACATGGCCGCATATTCTATGTGTTATTTTGGTGGTGGCAAGGATGAAATAGAGGAGTTAGAAGCATACCGAGCAGCCCATTTTCCTGCATTGACACTTCTCAGGAAGACCAAGAAGTATGCACAGTAGTGCTTCAAACTTTACTGATGATGAACAAATTAATGATTTTAGGATTTTTCTGAGCATATCTGTTTTTACTATGTTTTGATCGATCTGTCACCTTTTACATCTCTAGAAGTCCTTGGTTATAGATTTAAATGCAAATTCTCAGAATCTTTTTCCTGCACATTTCAGGATACCTTCTGCTGCATTCCTGCGTTCAGAAGGCCAGTGCCCACTCACGCCTGAAGAAGCAGTGCTCATGCTTGCTGCTCTAGGTTTCAAACGTAGAACCAACATATATGTTGCGGGTGCACAAATTTATGGAGGGAAGTCAAGAATGGCTGCTATGACAAGCTTGTATCCTAATTTGGTAACCAAAGAGACTCTTCTCTCTTCATCTGAAATCGAACCATTCCGTAACTTTTCATCTCAGGTATTTCACATCCATCCTCCTCCCTCCTCCCCCCTCCCCCTCCCTTTTTTCTTTATGAATATACGATTTCTATGAAAGGGGGAAAAACCAAGAGGGAAGATATATTAAACCAAACCTCTATACTCAAGTCACTTGGTTCCTTTTTCAGATGTTAAATGCCATTCAAGCAGAATTACATAAATGCTGAGTTCAATGCCAATATTTTTGTTTTCCAGTTAGCAGCTTTGGACTTCATTGCATGTGCCGCCGCTGATGCATTTGCCATGACGGACTCAGGGAGCCAACTATCGTCTCTTGTTTCTGGATATCGTATGTATTATGGGGATGGGAGACTCCCCACAATTCGGCCTAATAAGCGTCGGCTAGCCAGTATATTCTCAAAGAATTCAACAATAGAGTGGAAGGAATTTGAGCGCAGAGTGAGAAAGGCAATTAGACAGACTAAGCAGGTTTTTGAAAGGCCAATTGCAAGGAGCGTGTACAGACATCCACGATGTCCAGAATGCATGTGCAAGATTAATGACACAATTGCATTGCTTTCGTAAGTATGTTCCTGAAACATATGCGAGTACTTTCAGGGTTAATGGTTCATTGTGTTTTCAGTGAGATGCTGAAGTGGTCTGAAAAATGGATGACCATGAGAGAATCTCTGGACATTGTATCTCCCATCTAAGTATTGAAAGTTATCTGAGCTTCTGGAGGATGCGGGTTCTATGCATTAATTGTGATTTGCCCATTGGGATGAGTTTGTGGCCAAGCTTTGGACAAGGGAAAGCATTGTTTCGCATCGTTATTTGATTTTGGTAAATTATGCTTCTTCAGTTTTGGTTCCAGGGATGCCAGTAAATTGTCGATGGTAAAGCAACAAGCGCAAAATAACTGGAATGAAGAGGAGGCCAATAATTTGGACATGGATGATGATATGTAACAATTGACTGCATCTTTTGGGGGAAAAGATTGTATAACAAATGTAATTGGAAAGGCATGTTAACCAGAATTATTTGATGACCATTGTTCAATATTCATTGTTGATTTTTTTCCCTTTGTTAAATTCTCTCTTCCTTAATAATGTTGTAGGCTAAATGAAGGTTTTTACAACCTTAGCTAATAGTGTGCTATACAAAATTTGCCCAAAGCTTGTGGGTGCTTAATTAACTGTTTATATAAGCAAACAGGAAATTGTTGGCTGCGTGGGTCTTACCTTTTTTTTATTTTTTCCTCTGTTTTTTGCCCATCCAATATGGTAGATCTGATGATGTTTGTGGCTATGTAGCCATTCAGGGTGCTTGGTTCTCAACTAAAATCAGAATAGGAATGGATTGGAATGGAAATTCCAATAGCTATATCTTCTCGGATGTTTGGTTCGTGATGTGAATCGGAATCAAAATGGTATTTGAATACTAAGAGTGGCAGGGGATTGAATTTCAGAGGATTAGAATATTTTTATCTCTTCATAATTGGAAGTGGAATGAAACTATTCGTAACAAACAATTAAAATAAGAGTTATTTATTTTTATTTTTATTTCAGTCCAATTTTTTTCAATCAAACATGTTAGTTACTCTCCGTGGTTCAGTACCATGAGGTAGTATGGGGCGATGAAATTAGTTTGACCTCCATGTCAACAATACTAAAGAACCCCATGTAAGGGTTTGGCCATATTGGATTAATCCATTGCAAAATTTGCATTATATTTTATGCTAGAAACAAGGATATTATCTAATATCTTGTAACATCGCTGATCATTTTTTTCAGTAATATCACTTGTTGGGTATAAAATAATCTCAGCCGAAGTTCGTAAGAGGCCAACTCTCTCGGGACTCTTCCGACTTCCGACTTTGTGCGGCGTCTTTTTGAACTCCTCCGATCGTTCGAGCTTCCACAGTACCATCCGGACTCCTCCAGTAGTTGACCTTCTACAGTGTCCTCCAGATTCCTTCAACGGACAAACTCCTATTGTACCCTCCGGACTTCTCCAATAATGACCTCCTTCAGTCGTCTATCGGACTGCTCCAGATGCTCTCTAGGCTTCACTATCAGTCGATTTTCTACAGTGATCGACTACTCTCCGAATCTCTTCCAGACTTCCTCCTGTCACGATTGACTTTACTCCGAGCTTCTTTCGGGCTTCGTCAATATTCGGACTTCTTCAGCAGCAGGACTTCTACAGTAACTAGACTCCATCCGAACTTCTACAATAAGCGGTCTCCATCTGGGCTTCCACGGCAACCGGTCTCCATCCGAGCTTCTACAGTAAGCGGCCTCCTTCCGGACTCCGTCCGAACTTCTACAATAGAATTGGATTCCAGACGAACTTCTACAACGGATGAGCTCCATCTCAGTTACAACTGAGTAGTGCTGGATGCCAAGGAGGGAGTTTGAATCTTCTATGGCCTCCACTATTATGACCTTCCAGTGATCGACCCATGTGGTGGTGGTCATGGACCACGAGATAGGAAAGAAACTATTGCATGGTCCTTGTTGGGATATACCGACTGACCCCCGTATGTCGACTTATCCTCGGACCGATCTGACCGACGCCCGACTCTACCCACCGGACAGACAGGCGACTTCGACAATGACTACTGACAATATCCGGCCGAAAGTATGCCGGACAAACAGACTAATACTATTTCCAACCGGTCGAACAGCCGAACCCATATCACCGACTCACTGTCGGGGGTGGCAGCCGACGTCCGACTTTCACAAGGCACCAGATCAGCCGACGGTGTTTTCGAGTCATCACCTGACATTCCGGCAGTCGAATACCGACATATGGTCGGCCAACTCGTCCAAATGCCGTACAACCACTATGGACTATTGTCCTGTCAAGGACATGCTGTGCGGCCGTCCTGAGACATTGTCCTGCCAACGACATGGGTTAATTCTGATGACCTGACAACCCACGTCGATTTAACAGCCCCCGACGATTTGACAACTCTCCAGTTGTCTGCACCATTAATGGCGGGACCATACCGCATTCTATTATAAAATGGGATAAGGCAACAGTTTTGGTAAGTTTTTTCAAGCTTTCTCAAGCTCTCGAAAAACTCTTAAGCTCTAAGCACTATCTCTAAATTTTGCTGAAATCCCATTCGAGTGCTCCATTTCTGTTGAAGCAGAGTACTGACTTGAACGTCAGAGGATCTTGCCGAAGTACCCCCAACTCCGGTTTAGACTTTCCTTGTAGGTCCCGATGGTGGCTGTGATCCCCTCGACTCCAGCTTCTCTGACATCGACAGAATTCTGCACCAACAGAATTGACGCTAGAGGGAGGGTCTGTGTCTTCGCAGGATCCTTGTTCTTAAAGGAATACTCAACGGGACTGTCTCCGGTCATCTTCTTCGACATCTTCTTTTTTTTCTCCGGCCAGATCCCAACCTAATGCCTCTCCGAAAGGCATCCACCAGGCGATCTACGGCCTCCATAGCCAGATCTCGGCAAGACTCGCCGGCTCCGACCCCATCTCCAGTTTTTCAGGCTCCTCCCCCTCCGGCAACGGCAGTCGGCATGGAGCAGTTCGACCTGCTGGTTCAGCAGGTCAAGGGCCTCACCGAAGCGGTGTAGGCCATGCAGCAGCAGTAGCCACAGACATCTGTGCGGCTGGAAAGAGCATCGCCGGAGTTTCAGAAGCCGACGATCGAGCGGCCCACTTGGGTCAGTCGCCCTATATCCCCCGGAAAGGAGAAGCAGGGGCGGAGAGCCCTCTGTCTGATCACGATTCTGCCCCCGGAGGGTCCCTACCTCCATTCTGCCAGAAGATCCTCGAGATTCATGATCGAAAGGATCTCCTGGATCAAAGATTCCAAGAGATGGATCGACGGATCAAAGAGCTCCGCCATGGTCCCTCTGCTTATGGTGAGGATATCTGTACTGACCCTCCTTTTTCTCAAAGGATTATGCAGGAACCGATCCCGTCGAACTTCAAGCTCCCCCAATTTGAGAGCTACGACGGGACCTCGGATCTGGTTGACCACCTGGAGGCCTTTCGGACAACGATGCTGCTCCATAGCGCGCCAGACGCCATCCTGTGCCGAGTTTTCCCATCTACCTTGAAGAAAGCAACAAGAAATTGATACTCGGCTTTGAAGCCAGGTACTATCTTCTCTTTTCAAATGAGCCACCAGTTTGCGGCTCATTTCGTCAGCAGCCGACGTCTCTGGAGAGGTTCGGAGTCCCTCATCAACATCAAGCAAAAGGAAGGAGAATTCATCCGAACTTATGTCAACCATTTTAACGCTGCCGCATTGGAGGTCCGAAACTTGGACCAATCGGTTGCAATGGCCGTCCTGAAGAGCAGTCTTCAAAAGAATGACCTTCTATTTTCTCTGGAAAAGAAGCATCCCAGGGACTTCGCTGATTTGCTGGCTCGGGTCGAAGGATATGCCCGAGCAGAGGAAGCTTTCAAGCTGAGGATGAAGAGGCCGCGAAGGAGTGGCAGGCGGGTGACTCCGGCAAGCCCGCAACTAAAAAAGGGTCGAGTGAAGCTCGACCGCATTCTCGAACTCCCCCCAGACACAAGCATGTCCGAACTCCCCTCCGAGCTCGTAGGCAGAAAAGCCCGGACCGCAGAGTTCGACGGAGCTCTCCCCCAAGAAGATTCCACAGCTACGCCCCTCTCAATGCTCCAAAAACTCAAGTGCTGATGGAGATCAGAGAGCAGCTGTCAAGGCCGGAAAGGATGCGCACACATCCCGGAAAGCGCAACCCTAACAAGTTTTGCCTCTATCATCGTGACCATGGCCACGATACGGAGGAGTGTATTCAGCTTCGAGATGAAATCGAGGAGCTCATCAGACGAGGTCGGCTCAACGGATTCATCCGACGTCGGTCTGAAGGTAGGAAAGATCGGTCGAGGGCCCTACCACCATCAAAGCCGCCAAAGAGGGAAGAACAGCCTGAAGATCGACCTCCAATCGGGATCATCAACACCATCTCTGGAGGACCCCGACGGAAAGCAGCCAGTGGATCGACCGGACCCTCCAAGCGACAGAGAACTGAAGAATCTATAACCTTTACTGAAGAAGATGCCCAGGAGATTCAATTCTCCTATAATGATGCGATTGTAGTTTCTTTAAATATTGCTGACTATGATGTATGCCACATCCTTGTTGATAATAGAAGTTCGATTGATATTTTGTTTTACGATGCATTCTCAAAAATATCTATTCCGGATGATCGATTAGGGCCGATAAGCTCTCCATTGGTAGGATTCACTGGCTATGCTGTGCCAGTGGAAGGAGTAATAACTTTGACCGTAGTTGCAGGTCGGTGCCCGAAACAATCTAGAACGTAAGTAGATTTTCTGGTAGTAAGGGCACCGTCTGCCTACAACACAATACTCAACCGACCTGACCTCAACGCCCTCTGAGCTGTGGTATTGACCTACTATTTGAAGTTGAAATTTCCTACAAGCCAAGGGGTCGGAGAGGTCAGAGGAGATCAAGTCCTGGCAAGACACTACTATAACATAGCTTTACAAAGAAATGGTCAGTCTGACCCCTGTCCAATTAATAGATTAGACACCTGCGACGACCTTGCTGAAGAACGGAGTGAGCCAATCGAAGATCTTGTCCCAATTCTTTTGAACGATGGGAATGAAGAGCACGTGGTAAAGATCGGCTCCAACCTGGGAGAAGAGATACGGACACAGCTCATCAATTTTTTACAAAAAAATACGGATATTTTCACTTGGATTCCAGCGGACATGCCGGAGATTGAGGCGGAAGTCATGAAACATCGTCTAGCTGTCGATCCCAAACGTCGGCCGATGAAAAAAAAAATCCGAGGTTATGCACCGGAAAGGCAGAAGGCAATAGCTGAGGAAGTTGACAAACTCCTGAAAGTCGGGTTCATCAGAGAAGTCAACTATCTGAACTGGGTCTCCAATGTGGTTCTCGTCAAGAAGGCGAATGGCAAGTGGAGGATGTGTATAGACTTCAAAAAGCTGAACAAAGCTTGCTCGAAGGATAATTACTCTCTGCCCAGAATTGATCAATTAGTAGATGCAACCTCGGGCCACGAGCTTCTCACTTTCATGGATGCATTCTTCGGTTACAATCAAATCAGGATGGCACCAGAGGACGAAGAAAAGACTGCTTTTATCACTGACCGTGGTCTTTTCTGTTACAGAGTCATGCCTTTTGACCTCAAAAATGCAGGGGCAACCTATCAACGACTGGTGAACAAGATCTTCAAGGAGCAGATCGGCCGCAACATGGAGGTCTACGTGGACGACATGCTTGTAAAAAGCAAATCCTTAATGAACCACGTCATCGATCTTGAGGAGACCTTCAGCGCCCTCTGAAAATATAAGATGAAGCTGAACCCAACCAAGTGCGCTTTTGGAGTAACCTCAGAAAAATTCTTGGACTTTATAGTATCGGGATGCGGGATCAAAGCAAATCTGAAAAAAATTCGTGCCATCCAGGAAATGATCGTTCCGAAGTCAATAAAGAAAGTTCAGTGCCTTACTGGGAGAGTAGCAGCTCTGAATCATTTCATCTCAAAATCGACCGAATGGTGCCTACCTTTCTTTCAGACTCTCAAGCAGCCGAAGAACTTCTGTTGAACTGCTGAATGTCAGTAAGCGTTCGAAGAATTGAAGAACTACCTTGGCTTACCTCCGCTATTGGCAAAGCCTGAACCTGGAAAGAAGTTGTTCCTGTACCTGACGATCTCCCCTGTGGCTCTCACAGCAGTTCTGATTAAGGAAGAAGCAAAAATTCAACAACCGATCTACTACATAAGTCGAGTATTGAGAGACGCCGAAATCAAGTACACTAAGTTAGAAAAACTAACTTACGTCCTGTTGATTGCAGCCCGAAGGCTTCGACCTTACTTTCAAGGACATACCATAACACTGCTCACCGACCAGTCGATCAAGGCAGTTCTGCATCGAGCGGATGCTTCCGGAAGGATAGCGAAATGGACGGTCGAGCTCATAAAATTTGATATCAACTATCGACCTCGACCGACGATAAAAGCTCAGATATTAGCAGACTTCATAGTGGAATGCACTATCCCGGAAGAAGTCGAACTTGAACGAGGTGAAGCTGACAACCCAGGGCTCCAGTCGAACTCCCCTGAGGAAAGAACAGATCTCCCTGATGGTTTTTGGGCCCTCTACGTGGATGGTTCCTCCAACATGTCGGGCGCGGGTGCGGGCCTGATCTTGATCAATTCGGAAGGAATTATCACGGAGTACGTGCTGTGCTTCAAATTTTCTGCGATAAATAACGGAGCAGAATATGAAGCTCTGATTGCAGGACTGAAGATCGTCAAAGAATTAGAAGTAGATCGGCTCCAAGTCTACAGTGACTCCCAATTGGTGATGGGACAAGTCAGTGGAAACTATGAAGCTCGGGAGGACAGTATGGTCAAGTATCTCGAAAAGGTAAAAGAGATCATCCCTGCCTTTGGCAGCTTTGACATCAAGCAGATTCCAAGAGCAGAAAATACCAGGGCCAATCTTCTCTCCAAATTGACTACACTGGCTCCGACTGAACTACCCAAGGAAGTCCTCTTCGAAATTCTGAAATGTCCAAATACGGAAGAACCGCAGCTTGTAATGAAGACCAGCCATGAACCCAGCTGGATTGATCCACTGGTTGCATACCTCAAGGACGGGATACTTCCTTATGATGCAAAAGAAGCTCGAAAACTTAGAAACTAAACCTCCCGATATATCTTTTATGAGGGCAAGCTGTACAAGAGGTCGTACTCTTTGCCCTTCCTGAAATGTCTCCGGCCTTCTGAAGCCAACTTTGCCTTGTGGGAGATACATGAAGGAGTCTGCGGAAGTCACCTGGGGGCCAGATCTGTATCCCACAAAGTACTCTGACAAGGTTATTACTGGCCTACAATGCACCACGACTCCATTGAATATGTCAGAAAGTATGATCGGTGTCAGAGATATGCGAATATCCAAAGACAGCCCACCTCCGAACTTACACCTTTGAGTGCCCCATGGCCGTTTGCACAATGGGAGATGGATATCTTTGGACCTTTTTTCATGGCATCAGAACAGCGAAAGTTTCTCCTGGTGGCAATTGACTACTTCACCAAGTGGATCGAAGCCGAACCTTTGGCGAAAATCACAGAAGCTAAAGTGCAGGACTTCATCTGAAAGTCAATCGTTTGTAGGTTTGGCTTGTCCAAAACTCTTATTATTGATAATGGGCTACAATTTGCTGGAGCAAGGTTTGCTGAATTTTGTGAGGACTTAAACATCTCCCATAACTTCACGTCTGTAGCCCATTCGCAGGCAAACGACGAAGTCGAGGTGACCAACAGGACTCCGTTGTAAGGAATCAAGGCAAGACTTGAAAAAGCAAAGGAAACTTAGGCAGACGAGCTTTATTATGTATTATGGGCATACCGAACTATCCAAAGACTGCCCACGGGGGAGACCCCCTTTGCTTTAGCCTTCGAAACAGAAGCCGTTATCCCGATTGAACTCAAGCTTCCGTCGACGCGAGTCGTGGCATTCGACGAGCAGCGCAACTCACAGGATCTCAAGGCCAACCTCGACTTGTTAGAACAAAAGCAGGAGATAGCTCAAGTTCGGATGGCAGCCTACAAGCAGAAAGTAGCCCGCTACTACAACTCTCGGATCAAGAGCAAAGCCTTCAGAGCGGGGGACTTAGTACTTCGGCGAGCCGCTATTTTACAATCTCAGAACTAAGAAAAATTTACCCCAAACTGGGAAGGCCCATATGAAGTCAGAGAGGTAGTCCGGCCTGGAACATACTATCTAAAAGAGCTCGGAGGAGCAGACTTTCTGCGACCATGGAATTCAAAAAATCTACGAATGTATTACCGATAACTTTACCTTAAATAAAAGTTTCATATTCGCATATCTTTTCTTTTGACATGAGCTTATAACGACAGGGAATAGCTCCTTCAGACAATCGAAACTAAGCGCGTTAGGAACAGGAGGAGGACCTCATCCTAATATGAGCAAAGTCGAAGATCCGATTATTAAGAGACCGGATGGGGGGAGAGGCCCTCGCAATGGCCCTTATGCACCTCCACAGCCATGTTAGAAACAGGAGGAGGACCTCGTCCTAACATGAGCAAAGTCGAAGATCCGATTATTAAGAAATCGGATGGGAGGAGAGGCCCTTGCAATGGCCCTTATGCGCCCCCACAGTCATGTTAGGAACAGGAGGAGGACCTCGTCCTAACATGAGCAAAGTCGAAGATCCGGTTATTAAGAGACCGGATAGGGGGAGAGGCCCTCGCAACGGCCCTTATGCGCCCCCACAGTCACGATAGGAACAGGATGAGAACCTCGTCCTAACATGAGCAAAGTCAAAGACTCGATTATTAAGAGACTGGATGGGGGGAGAGGCCCTCGCAACGGCCCTTATGTGCCCCCACAGCCCTGTTAGGAACAGGAGGAAGACCTCATCCTAACATGAGCTAAAATTGACTGTGTCAGAAATAGAAGGAGAACCTCGTCCTGATACAAATAAAGACCTGGTCGTTTAAGACTGGATGAGAGGAAAAACCTCCTCAACGGCTCCTCTACACCCCTACAACCCCGTTAGGGGCAGAGGTAAAACCTTTGCCCAAACATAAAAAAAAAAAAAAAAATAAAGAAAAAGAGAAAGTGACGAGCTACGTCAGAGATGAGGAAAAAAATGAACCACATCTAAGACACAAGGGATCTCATCTCAACGAGGAAAAAAACTCTTGTCAAAAATTCTCAGTCTCCAAGGGGGAACCCGACACTAGCAGGAGAAAATAGACTTTCTCAAAGTAACGAGAAGTTCGGACCCCAAGCTCGAACATCGGGAGAAAGCGTCAAATTCGGATGGCCTCCAAAAGACCTTCGGTCATGAACAAAAAGGGCGAATCAATGCGGCAATGATCAGGAATCTTCAAGCAACGTCGACATCGAATAAGACAAAAGATAAGAGAAGCTCGGTAAACGATAACTCAGAGCAAGAATAGACAAAATAATGAGAAATTTTTTTTTCATTTCATTAGTAAAGAGTGCATTACAAAAGCCTTTGAAGGCCAAAAAAAAATGACAACAAGAAAAGAAAAGAATACATGGAACAAAAGGTAAAAGAAGCTCTAAGGAAGCTCAGCTTTTTCTGACTTCGATCTCTCGATTCCAGCCATTATCAGAGATTGCTTTAAGTTCTCAACTTCTTTTTTCAGTTCCTTCTTTCTTAGCAGCATCTCTCGATACATTTGGTGAAACCGTCGGCTTTCACCCTCCGATTTCCGAAGCCTCTTCTTCAGAACTTCGGACTCCGCTTCTGCATTCTTGACCACCTGCTGCTCATAGGTCAGCTGAATTTTCAATCGCTGCAGTTCGGCCTTCTCCTTCCCAAGGGCTACGGATAGTTCTTCCGTGGTCTCCCTCAAGAATCGGAGCTCATCGGAGCCTTGAACCGAAACGGCCTGGGCTCTTTCGAATAACTGCTTCTGAAGGTGAGCAACCTCGTCGGTCGCCATCTTGAGCCTCCTTCTGTAGTTGTCTATTTGCCCGCACCAGCTGACTCGATAAGTGTTGTAATTCGTCTCGACGTCCTGTAGCTGCTTCTGAAGGTCGGAGAATTTCTTCGACCAGTCAGCCTGAGTTGGGAGTCAGGACGAGCTCCCTTCCAATTGGCCGATCTTTTTCCGTGCGGCTGCCAATTGGACCTCGAGGGAGCTGATCTTGGAGGCCTGAGTCCAAGATCGATCGCTGGCGCATTTCTGGAGTTCCTCAAGCTCCTTCACGAAGTTGGCCTTCTTCTAATTGTAGTCCATGAAGTCCTTTTTGTGGAGGTTCTGCAGGCGAGTAACCTCCGTGGTGGCTTCCGAATGGCTCTTCCTCAGTCTGTGAAGTTCGACGTCCATCTTCTTTGATTTTTTTATTAGGTGACGAACTTTCTTTCTCAGATCCCGAATCATAGACTTCAAAGAAATCTCTTGCAGTAGGGGAAGAGCTTTGGTAGGGTACTGTTGTCGAGAAAAAAGAGCGTCACAAAGCAAGTCATTGCAAAGAAAAAAAAAAGAAGAAAAAGGAGCTCTCTATAAAGAGAAATTCGATTTTATTGATTGAATAATTCTTAAGTATAAGGGAAAGAAAAGAAAAAAAAAGTTGTAACAAAGAAAAAGTACAAAATTAGAGATTTCGGACCTCTGGAGCAGAAGTGGAAGAGCTCGGCACCCCCGGAAGGTCGATCACGGCAGCTACAGCAGTTGAAGAGGTCCCGACTGGAGGGAGACCGACAGCAGCTTCGGAAGGTCCGGCTTCTTCGTCGGACGCTTCATCCAGAAAGCTAAGTCGAGTTCGAAAAACTTTCCGACCACCTTCTCCTGGCAAAGCTCGAAGCCTTTGATAAAGGCGGCCTGGCCGAACTTGATATTCAGATCCCTCATCTCAGAGGAGGTCTTGAACTCCTCCACTGCTTGGGCCCTTGCTTCTAAGACTAGAGTCGGAATCTGCTCCTTCAGCTCGAAGACCTCGGCCTCTACCTTCCTTCTTTCCTCCTCCAAAGCAGCCTTCAGATCCGCCGAAGTTTGTTCTTCCTTCTGGAGCGCCTCTTGGAGACTCGCGACTTTGGCGACCTTCTCCTTAAGACAAGCAGTCTCGGCCTAGCGACCTTCCTCCGCCTGGACTGCTTCTTTCTTGGCATTGTTCATCGCCTCGATGTTGGCGATGAGCTGGTGTCCAATCTGCAAGAGCGGCCAGGAAGTCAATATGAAAGCTAAGGAATGCACTAAGTGAAGAAGCGAAAGGAAGAAAAAAGTAAATCAGCCTCCCTCAAGAAAGGATCCCAGAGAGTCCCAAACTCATTATTCAGGATCGGCATGGACGATCCTGTGGACGATCTCGAACAAAACACACCCGTCGACCAATCTTTTTATTAAATTCCTGTTGTTGAAGAGATTCTCCCTCTGATCCTCTTTGGAGCCGTTGGACCTTTCGATGGCAGTCCTGCTGCTGATTTTGTGGACTACCGTCTTCTTCCTTCTCTTCCTTTCGGCCCCCGACACCTCCTCGGGATGAGACTTGGGAGCGGGAATCTCGATCGGAGGGTTTTTTGAAGAAGCTCGGGGGACTGCGGGCTCGACGTCGGAGGGGGCATCACCGACAATGACCGTCTGGGCAAGCACGGTCGAGCTTGTCTCCTCTACCCTCGCCTTCTTCGCCGACCCAGAAGTTGCGGCACCTTTCCTCTTGTGGGCCTTGAGATCCTTGGATAGTATCCGAGCTGCGTCTGCGTCCATATCTGCAATGAAAAAAGATCGGTACAGCTTAGAAACAGAACAAAAGAAAGAGAAAGCAGCGAATGACTTGAGAAAAAAAAAATACCGGCAGGGTTGAGAGGGCTCAGGCCAACATTGAATAAAAGTTGCTCCTTCAGAAAGTCGGAGAGGAGAGGAGCTGGATAAGTCTCAAGTTTATTGGAGACTTCTAGGTCGTCCTTTCTCAGGCTAGAAGCCCGGCGGACGGAGTCCCTCAAGGAGCCCCAGGAGGGCAACCCCAGCCTCAGGGTCGGGCATCGGACGTAGAAGTACCTCTCCTTTCAGTTGTGGATAGAAGAGGGGGCACCTTTTAGCAACCTCTTCCTACCAAACTGGGGGGAGAAATACCACCAGTCCTTTGCCGAAGGGTGACGCTTAAAGGTATAAAAGTTTCTGAACAAGGGAAGAGTTGGCCGGACTTCAGCTAAATGACAGAGGGAAAGAAATCCTATCAGAAACCTAAAGGAGTTCGGTGCTACAGAAACTAAAAAAATATTTAAAAAATAAAAAAGAGCAACAACAAAAGGTGGGAGTGAAAGTCGAAGCTCGGTGTGGAAGGCTTCCTGGTATAAACAAAAGCGGCCAGGGGGAGGGGCGCTAGTCCGGTCAGTTGATCCGAGAAGCTCAAGCTCATACTCCAGAGGAACTCTGTACTGAATGCTAATCAGTAAGAGTTCGTCTGAGATCAAAGAGCTGGAAATGATGTCTGGTACAAAGATCGGATGAGGTCCGACCCTAAGTATGGGTTCATCTACAGTACTAGAATTTTGGGGGGCTGGAGCTGACGAACTTCTAGAACTGCTAGAGGAGGAAGTGTTGGAGGATATTTTGAATCAAATGAAAACCCCAAAAAAAATCTTGAAAAAATTAGAAAAAATAGGAAACAAGGCGCTCGTGGAAAAACGGAACGGGCAGAATGCAGAGGAGGAAAAATGGAAGAACAACAAGAAAAAGAAGGGTTTCGGAACTAACCTAGGCTGGTCCGAGAGGTGTGGGAAGGCAGCGAAAGCGATGGAGGTCGACCTGAAGGGCACCTAAGACCGAGAGGGATGCTGGAGGAGGACGAAGCTCTCGGAGAAAAAGAGGGGACCGAAGAAAAATCTCAGGCAAGATGAAATCCCAGAAGGAGGGGGACGGGTTTAAATAGACCTCAGGGTCCGACGCAATAATGATTGCAGATCTCCTTTGGCCGATCTACAACCATCGCATGTCCCACTCATCGTGGCAGACGGCTGACGACTGACAGAATCATCATCGCACCGTACCTGAGGCGACGCTCCAGCGGAAATTTCGAAAAAATCTTTTCGGATCGCCTCGATTTGAAAAGACTCCAGCACCGGCGCACCAAACGTCAAAATATCTGGAAACAATCGAGTACAGAAATCAAGGGGGACAACTTCAGTTGTGAAAATTTTTCTGTACTTCCTTCATTCGAAATCCGAACTCGAAAGTAGAGGGACTAGTGTTGGGTATAAAATAATCCTAGCCAAAATTTGTAAGAAGCCAACCCTCCCAGGACTCTTCCGGCTTCCGACCTTGTGCGACATCTTTTTGAACTCTCCCGGCCATCCGAGCTTTCACAGTACCATCTGAACTCCTCCAGCAATCGACCTTCCATAGTGTCCTCCAGATTTCTCCAACGGACGAACTCCTATTGTACCCTCCGGACTTCTCCAATAATGAGCTCCTTCAGTCGTCTATCGGACTGCTTCAGATGCTCTCTGGACTCATTATCAGTCGATTTTCTACAGTGATCGACTACTCTCCGAATCTCTTCCAGACTTCCTCCTGTCACGATCGACTTTACTCCGATCTATTTTCGGGCTTCATCAATGTTCGGATTTCTTCAGCAGCAGGACTTCTACAGTAACCAGACTCCATCCGAGCTTCTACAATAAGCGGTCTCCATCCGGGCTTCCATGGCAACCGGTCTCCATCCGAGCTTCTACAGTAAGCGGCCTCCTTCCGGACTCCTACAAGAATCGGACTCCGTCCGAACTTTCACAACAGAATTGGATTCCAGACGAACTTTTACAACGAACGGGCTCCATCTCAGTTACAACTGAGTAGTGCTGGATGCCAAGGAGGGAGTTTGAATCTTTTATGGCCTCCACTATTATGACCTCCCAGTGATCAGCCCATGTGGTGGTGGTCATGGACCACGAGACAGGAAAGAAGCCATTGCATGATCCTTGTTGGGATATACCGACTGACCCCCGTACGCCGACTTATCCTCGGATCGGTCCGACCGACACCCGACTCTACCCACCGGACAGACAGGCGACTCCGACAATGACTGCCGACAATATCCGGCCGAAGGTATGCCGGTCAAACAGATCAATACTATTTCCAACCGGTCGAACGGCCGAACCCATATCACCGACTCACTGTCGAGGGTGGCAGCCGATGTTCGACTTCCACAAAGCACCAGATCAGCCGACGGTGTTTTCGAGTCATCACCCGACGTCCCGACAGTCGAATACCGACATATGGTCGGCCAGCCCATCCAAACGCCGTACAATCACTATGGGCTATTGTCCTGTCAAGGCTATGTTGTGCGGCTGCCCTGGGGCATTGTCCTACCAACGATATGGATTAATTCTGATGACCTGACAATCCACGCCGATTAGACAGCCCCCGATGATTTGATAACTCCCCAGTTGTCTGCACCATTAATGACGGGACCATACCGCATTCTACTATAAAATGGGGTAAGGCAACAGTTTCGGTAAGTTTTCTCAAGCTTTCTCAAGTTCTCGAAAAGCTCTTAAGCTCTAAGCACTATCTCTAAACTCTGCTGAAATCCCATTCGAGTGCTCCATTTCTGTTGAAGCAGAGTACTGACTTGAGCGTCGGAGGATCTTGTCGGAGCACCCCCAACTCCGGTTTAGACTTTCCTTGCAGGTTCCGACGGTGGCCGTAATCCCCTTGACTCCAGCTTCTCCGACATCGGTGGAATTCTGCACCAACATCACTTAATAATGTATAATATTTAATGCATAATTTTTGATGTTTGATATAATTTTAGATCAGATTAATTAGTTCTCTCAAAATCTCATCAATAAATTTTAATAAATATATCCTTTTTAATTGTGATAGTTGATATAGGCAACGTAGTTAATTTGAAATTGGCATCCAAGTTGGGTTAGCGATCAATGCCAAATTGTTTATCGGATCTACTCACTCACTAATTTCTTGACTTTCTAAAAACGTGATAGAATTTTGTGATCTAAATCTTGTTTATACCCAGTGTTAACGCCAAAATCTGATCTAATAAGAAATCCAAACTCAACCAAAATCCAACCTAAAGATATGGATGAACTGGTTGAAATGGTGAACAGCAGTTGTTGGCTTATATTCTACTAGGACTATAGCTGGAAGGTCAATTTGGAGTACAAAATCTAAGCTGCAAATAAAAAAGAGAAATACTGAAGGTTGCCAAACTTGATCTGACAAGGGACTTTTTGATGCTTAAATTAGGACGAGCTCTGATGGAACAATGGAGACATGAGTATAAGCTATATAAAGTGGAGAGGAGAGACGAACAAACATACGTGAAGGTCCCCAGATTTTGTATATATAGGAGCGAGGGTATGGAGCTGTTGCCCGAAAAGAATAAAGGAGTTGAAATAGACTGAAGTGTTGTAACTATCCTAACATATGGGACAAGCTGTAATTGTCGACCTGCAACATACCTCATAAGTCACCAGGCTATAACCATCCTCCTTGATGGAGATTTAACAAAGACAAGCTACAGACTCGGGCCACATCATCTTGCATATCGAAACCTAATACTTAGAGATGATGGCATGGGCACTTGCTTATAGTTAGAAAAGATGGCATTCCCCAAATTATCTTCACTAAAATTTTCCACACAACCTGGTAGGCATTAGAAAGAGTTGATAATCCCCTCTCACCCTCATTTTCTCAGGCGTGAGTTTGTGTTGCTAAGAAGCATATATTTTGTTTTTGCTGCTAGATCAATGGAACAGGATATGGCCAATTCTAATTGATCAACAACAGCTAAACCAGCGTTGTACGTACTGGATAACCGACCAATTTACATTGGGTGAAAAGCGACAGCCAGGAGAAACACGAGGTGGGTGGGCTGTCCAAATCGCTACGCATTATGGATGGATGGTTCCATGGCGCACGCATTGTGAAGGACACGAAGCCAGGTTGGTTGGCTTCTATGTTATTTATAAATTAGAGAGCTGAATTATTCCAATCTAAAGAACTACCAATATCATTGACCCGTCAACAAAATAGTATCAAGAAAGGACAAGGGGGGACGCTTATTTCAGTGAGTGCCCCCGACGTGGTGGCTTATAAGGGCGCTAGTGGTACCCCATTTTACCTAAACAATAGAATTATAGATTTTAATCATTGAGCTTAGGGGTAGTCCACCTTCCCTATAAAATAGGACGGCCCTCTAGGGTGAGAATATTTGCAGCTCATCAACCATGTGCCAGTCCGGAAAAATTAATACTTAGTTCTATAAGTCGTTGTTACACGGTGCCAAAGATCGGAGTGAACTACCAAGTTAGGGAGAACAATGACTGTTAATACGGAGGGTTAAATATTTAACACCATCTTAGTGGTTCTCGATCGTCTTCCGTTTAGATATTGGAGTTAATGCTGGCAAGAATTTAAGCCCTGGAAGAGCTATGTACAGGTCTTAGGTTTGCGACTTCACGTGGAAGTAATGGCAGCCTTTTCTTAATTCACGCACGCACATGCATCGAGAGTCCCATGTGCTCAATCTTACAGATTTGACATCCCATGTACATTGAATAACATATGAACAACTGCAAATGGAGACTTCTTCTCTTTTTGCATTGTAGACTTCCATTCATGACCATGCATCACCCAAGACATGGAACATTCTGAGGATATTTCATGCATTCGAGTAAATAGAAGACGTATTCTGACGCTAGCAAGCAAAAGAGTTGGATATCTCTAATTATGATAATAATTGCAATTTAAATTTTCTACTGTCCAAAAATGCAAACAGACGCAATGAATACTATACGGAATGACAGATATGACGAATTTTGCTATTAGTGATTCCTTGTTTTCCTTTGCGAGATCAGGGTCATGACTTATGGGGGGTGGTTAGATCATGTTCCACAAGCTATATATAAAATGCATTATTGGTGGAAGGTAAGAAAAAGAAAACCGGATCCAAGTTGCAGATCTGAGTCAGGCTCCATCTAGATTAAAACAGGAACCTTGATTATTGACCGAGCAACCGCCATGTACCAAGATCTGTGTTTGATATAGTATGGGACAATTTGACGGATCACTAGTTTAAGACTCGGAAAAAACGACAATGATATTAGAAAAGAGGTACTCGGAAAATTACAATATAGATATCACAACACCAGGAAAAGTTTAGTAATAGCAAAGTCACAGCCCTCGGAAAAAGGAACAGCGAAGTCGTTGAAACCGAATACTTCCCATCAACACTAAACTAAGCCACGTTCAGTGCCACCTTCTCAGACTTTCGAACGAATCTTTCTCAATTATTTTGTTCTCCCCCTTCTATTTGTCTCTGTCACCCTCGGTGCCTTGTCGTGACCACCAAACCCCAACCTACTCCCTTTTCTCCTTGGAAATTATTCCCCCACGCCACCGAACTCTCCATATACTAAGCTCCCAAGGCTTAAAACATCCAGCCATTGTGCCAGCCATTGCACTGCCCCATTACTACAATGTCCTCCCCCTCCTACATTTCCATCACTCAAAATCTCATCTCTCTCAAACCATTGCTAAAATCGCCCAAAACCTCCTTAAGTCATAAGCTTCTTCTTCCAACCCCTCGTCAAGCCAGCCGCTACTTTATCCCCCTGCTAGCCTTCTGGGCCCTCCTCAACATCTCCCAACTCCTCCTCTCTCCCCCTCCTTCCTGCTCTCGCCACCTCCACCACCATCACCTGCGCCAGACCGCCCAAAACCTCGATAACTTCTGGAAGTGGGCGTACTCAGGGGTGCCGAACGTCCGGCCATGCCTGGATTTCAGCAAGTCATACCGCAATTCCTCCTTAAAGAAACGTAGTGCAAAATATATGATGGCCGTGGTCTCGGGAGGACTCAACCAGCAGAGGAACCAGATCATCGACGCCGTCGTCGTCGCTCGGATCCTCGGGGCGGTGCTCGTCGTGCCTGTGCTTCAGGTCAACCAAGTCTGGGCCGATGAAAGGTGGTACAATTGAATTGAATTGCATTGAATCGATTTGTTTATATGAAATGATCACCATGAATGAATGGCCTCTCATGTGGCTGGAGGCGTGGAATTACTGCAGTGAGTTTGGCGATATATTCGATGTTCAGCATTTCAAGGAGACGCTGAAGGATGACGTGGCGGTGATCTCGTCACTGCCGTCGACGCATTTGGGAAACCGGCGAGTGAGGGCGCCTGTGATGCCTTTCAACGCCGACGAGAATTGGGTTCGAAAGAACTACGTGCACAAGGTTGGTCGCATTAGTTTTATGCTCCTCATCTCTGTGCTCTTGTTCCCATTTTGTCCATTTGCATTGGGGGAACGTTTGGGTACCGAAATGAGCTGGATGATTTGGTTCCGTGAAGCCTTTGGTTGCGCCGAGAATTCTTCGCATCCCGAGGGGATGATCTGGCGGCAGTCCTTTACAGCCCTGCATGCTTGACCATTTTAGTCAATAAGAGAACTCCACGTGGCACCCTGCACCAATTAACAGCTCATGCGAGCGTTACAAAAGTTCACCGTACCATTCTATTCTGCGGGATTCTTATCATCGGGATCCTGTCCAGCTACCCCCCTGAGCTGGAGAGCTGCTATCGTCCAATCACGAGTCGCGACTGTCCATGATTGAGACGGCATTCGTTATTAAATGAACCCCATCAACTTGGGGCCTATGTATCTTGGCACGGCGTGGGCTATAGAATTTTCCGTACCCAGGGTTGCAGAAG
The DNA here is from genome assembly GCF_000442705.2 of Elaeis guineensis. Taxonomy (NCBI): domain Eukaryota; kingdom Viridiplantae; phylum Streptophyta; class Magnoliopsida; order Arecales; family Arecaceae; genus Elaeis; species Elaeis guineensis. The sequence goes on along the minus strand of NC_025993.2, from coordinate 154,559,004 downwards.
CTTTCCAGCCTGAGCCAGCTGACCAACCGTTGGATCGTATAGGATCTCTCCAGCAGTACATTCTTTCGGTCCAAGTACTTGCCAAACGCCCGTTTTTGAAGTAAATGCTAAATGCCACTTGACACTCAAGAAAATTGCCCCAAAATAAGTTCCATCGGTTGTTCAAACTTAAACATCATATAGATATATCCTTCAATATAGCTAGTGTGTGTCTACAAACCGCTCCAATTTGTTTTAGGCATTTCCCGCAGCGTTGTCACTAACTCAACCTTCCGCCAGGCTAATTCCATGCAGCAGCATGGCGCGTTAATGTCACCTAAACAAAGGAGCCAGTCCATGCATTCCAACGATGGAAACATTTTGCTTACTGATCAAATAATTCAATTCCGCAACATGAGAACAAAGTGATGTCTATCATCCTTGTGTATCCCTACTAATCTAATCACTACTGAATGCCCAAATATTTCGAAGTCTTCTTTAATGGAATATAATTGCATGGTATGTGTCCTGCAGCTTGGCAGGGAAAGTGTCCTGCTCCTTCGAGCTTTCGATTCAAGACTCACAAAGGACCTCAATCCTGATCTGCAAAAGCTTAGATGCAAGGTTAGCTGACAAAAGAAAGACATGCCATATGTTCTTTTTTTTTTTTTCTTCAGGGGAAAGCATATGATGTTTATTACATTCACAAATTTTATAGGTGGCTTTTGAGGCACTAAAATTCCAACCCTGGATTCAAGAAATAGCAGACAGGTTTATTCAGAGGATGAAAGAGGATGGACCATACATGGCTTTGCACCTCAGGCTAGAAAAGGATGTGTGGGTAAGGACTGGGTGTCACTCGGGCTTGGGCAAAGAAGCAGACCTTGTGATTGCAAACGAACGTGCCTCCAAACCCCAGTTCCTCACCTCCCGTTCTAAGCTCACGCCCCAGCAGCGCTATCATGCAGGTCTTTGCCCCCTTAATGCCAATGACACTTCCAGGTACACCACCTTCTCACAGCTTGATATATACTACTTCCATGAACTCACCATGATCACATTGCTTGGCTTGGCTTTAGAAAGATCTCGATACTTCGTATAACAGAACGAATCCTGTAATGATCATGTCTTCATCGATGTCACAAAAGGCTTCTATTAATTAAGATGAATTTGCTTTTAAGATAATACAGACAATAATCCATGTCTACTATATAGATTAAAGAGCTAAGTTCATAGAGAAGCAATTTTTACCACAAATTTGGGTAAATTGCACCCCGGCATGAACTCTTCTTGATGTTGTCTTTTGCTGATTGCGATTCAGGCTGCTCAAAGGGCTCGGTGCATTGAGGAAGACAAGGATCTATTGGGCTGGTGGTGAGCCATTTGGAGGCCAGGATGCACTTAAACCTTTACAATCCCAATTCCCCAACCTATTCAATAAATGGAGCCTAGCAAGACCAGGTGAACTTGATGGAATCAAGCGTAAACCATCTGTTATGGCAGCATTGGACTATGCAGTGTGTCTCGAGAGTCAGTTCTTCATGGCAAGCCATGGAGGAAACATGGCACGCTCATTGCAGGTATGCATTCACTTTTGGTGTCTGTTTCGGTCTCTTTATTATCTCAAAAATTCATCAACTAAATTTAACAATATTTCATTACATCTGGTTATTTATCAGGGGCAACGAACTTATATGGGTCATGGAAAACACATCAGGCCAAACAAGAAGCTACTAGTAAAACTTTTCATGGAGAAGGGACTAAGTGATGATGAGATGGAGAAAAGAATAAAGCAAATGCACACAGTTTCATTAGATGGAGCATCATTCCTGAGAAATAATACCAGCATAGATGTAATTGGATTCCCTATTCCATATTGCATGTGTAGTAGAGAAAGGACGAGTTTTACTTCAGTGCAGAAGTAATATTGTTACATGTGTTATCATAGAGGGTGTTGTACATATTACTGAGACTTTTGGAATATATTCACATTCTTTGAAGTTGGCACACACTGAATTGACTGTAAATTATGACGAATCATCAGTGGCCAAAGAAAAAAGAGAAGTAATCTAGCTGATTTTTTTGAAAAAAATAAGTTGTAAGGTAGCCAAGATGGATTGATGAGCCTGGATTTGGAGCCAAGTTATTCTCACCTGGGCTTTTAACAGAGCCTATGAAAGACGGCAATTCAGCAATTGCCTTCTTTCCAGAGCTTTTACTTTCTTGCTGAATGGCTTCGGAATTCAGAGAAAAGCAGAACAGTCAGTGCAGCGAGCATTAGTTGGGCCTTTGCATCAGATGGTGGAGAGGTAGCGGAGAGGAGCAGGAGGGAGATGCTGGGCTAATTAAAGAGGGAATGACAAGTAAAGCCCCTATACTTAAATATAACATCACTAAAACTAGCAGAATATGTTAGGGTGAGGAGAGTTGGACTTAAGATTGAGAAAAAAAATAAGTGACTTCAATTCCAACCATTTGATTAAGAGAATCCCATTATCATTTCAATTTTAAAATAAATACGAATGTCTCAATTATTGAAAATTCAAGTTGTATTCTTTTCTCGTATTTAAATCTCATTTTGACTCCTATTTCGATTATTATGAACCAAACATGTCAAAAGATATGGCTATTTTGTTTTTCATTTCAATCCATTTCAATTCTAATTATAAACCAAACACACCCTCACTTTCTAGATACCGTCAGATATTACCTTTCAATCTTCTACTAGCACATGACATTATGAATAGATCTATCCTTCAAGAGACGTTGGATAGGTGGTTGTGATTCCATGGCATATCGAAGTGGAAGCTTAACATCATGACTTCTATTTAGGTTATGTAATTTTTTGCTTTCTTGTTCTTAATCATATGTAAGAATGTGATTACAATCAGCATATTTATCCATAAAAGGTCATGTATTTATATCTTAATCTTGAATATGAACCTCCAACAGATTATTTGCTTCATTTAAAGTAGCTAGTTATGTATGAATTTTTTTTGCCTTGCTCTATAAAATTAATAAAAATAAAAAAAAATCATACAAAATAATATATGTATTTCTAGTAAGATTTGTTTATCATCATGCACCAAATGCATGCAAACAATCGATTGACTTTTCAAAAAGGAAAGAGTGTGATGCTATATTTTGTTGCAGCATTTCCTACAATTAAGGAAAGTTAACAATAATGCAAGCAGATATTTCTTTTCTTTTCTTTTCTTTTTTAATATTTAATTTTGCTGAGGACATGTACATAATTACCGTGAAAGCCTGGAATTTATGTACAACGAATATACGAATAGTCCAAAGCCATCTTGTGGACGATCAAGCCAGTGAAGAACATAATCTATATATTATATTTATCCTTGTTAAATTTATAGCTTTAATGAAATCGATCGGATCGACCATTCCAACTTTTACTTTGAAAGACATGGATAAAATCATAGACAGACAATAACAAAAAATTTGTCCCACATCATAATTTCAATTACTGGTGTCAGTTTTTACTAATGAAGAAAAACTACAGACATGAAGTTGGCATTAGACTTGTAACACCCAGCCCATTGGGCATCAAATCCAAAAATCAAAAAAAAAAAAATTGAAGAAGACTCCCTCCACCATCGACGACTCCTAATCGGAGTCAGAAAGGCCATCGGAGAGGAGTCAAACTCCTCCCCTCCAATTCTATTTAAGAGGGGGAGTTTTTCTCCTTCCTTCCACCGTGAGACTCGGAGCGAAACGACGTAGATCGTCAGAAATCGTTCGTGAAAACCATCACCGTACTCGCCATGATTGCTCACCGGAGAGGTCGCCAAAGCTCGAGGTAAGCATATGGTTCTCTTCCTCTCCTCTCTCCCTTCCTTTCCGTGCCAACGTACATACTCGCCGGCGACCAGGGTCGTCGGATTTTATAAAAATAAGGATTCGATTTTTTTTTAATTTTTGGGATGCCGGTGGTCGCCGCCAGCCACGATTTCAGGTTCCTTTTGATGGCGGTGCACTCTCCTCCAACCGTCGGCCATTCTCGTATCGACCTGCCGCTGATCGGCCAACCTTTTGAGGGGATCTCACGGTCTCCTGTTTCACCTGTTTCGCCCAAAAGAGAGCCACAGGAAGAAGAAGGAAGAAAAAAAAAGAAAAAAAAATATGAGAGAAAGTTTCTCTCTCTTCTTTCAGTTTAAATCCTTACTTTCTCTCTCTAAAATTGGACTTTCTCTCTCTACTTTCTCTCTCTAAAATTTTCTTTCTCTAGATTGTTTTTCTCTCTCTTGATGGATTTCTCTCTCTCAAAATTTTCTAAGATTAACATAGTGAAAGACTTTCTTTTGATGATCTTGATCGAGTTTAGTGAAGAGTCCGATCTCAAATGGAGTTTTGATTTAAGATTTATTTAGATTTAATTTTAAATTAAAATTAATATAAAAATATAATTTTTGAATAATAGGTACTGAAGAATCTCTTAGAATTTAGTCGATCGGTTCGCTCGATGATCTGTGAAGATAAGTAATGAATCATCTTCTCGAAATATTTTATATTTATTTTAAAATTAAATAATTATTTTTTGAAATTATGTATGATTTATGAAATTATGTTTTGATATGCTATGATTTATATTCTAAAATACTATGATTTATTGATTATGCATATGTTCAGTGAAAATTATGATATGTTATGATACAAAAGTATTTTGATATAGATCGGATTTATGCTCTCAGCCTAATTATGTTTCAGTGAACTCCGTCAATGGGGATTATACGTTGGTACTCAGTAGACTCTGCCAGTGAAAGTTGTACGCTGGTATTTAGTGGATTCTGTCAGTGGGAGTTGTGTGCTGGTATTCAATGGACCCCGTCAATAGGGATTAAAAATTGATCATAATCGAGGCTGTTGAGTTACGAGTATTTGAATTGAATCGGATTTATGATTATATTATATGTGAATATTTGAAAAGATTGAATTTGCATTGAATTAGCATGAAATATATTTTTATATTTATCTACAGTATTTGTTCTTGAATATTATATAATATCTAAAATATCTAATTGAGATATTTGTTATTTACTGGGCTGTCTAGCTCATTACCTTTTTTTTTATTTTTCAGATTCAAATAATTAATTGCGAGCGTGAGAAATAATATTGGGATAAAGCTTTTAGAGACGAGATTTAGTATTGTCAATTTTATTGAAGTTAGATTTATTTTTCATGAAACTTTATTGAACGTAAGACATTTGATTTAATTATTTGAATTAAAATTGAATAATAATTATTTAAATTTTTATTTTGCTGCGATGCATTGATATCATGATGAGGTGCCTTATATATTTGTGGAGAGAGTCTTCATAAGTATATGGCTGTTGTCGTGACCTCCTGCTCGCGATTTCGGATCGGGACGTGATAAGACTCATCTATCCAGGCATTTTGAGCTACCATATGTGTACTGTTTTTCACTCATCACTAAAAATGTCAAGGAAACTAGTCATGCAAATGGTAATGAGTGGGCATTCAGATGAACTCGTGCCTTAATCCAATAACCATCTCTCTCAATCTTTCCAGATTGATACCCAGATTTCGTTTGAAACGCAGCCTCAGCTTTCTGTTTGGTTACGGAATGCAAGCAGTCATCATTCTCGAAAGAACACAAAGGAGTCCCGTCCATTTGGCTAGATATGCTATTTTTCTAAAACACATCACTATACTAATCCACTCATGAATTAGGTGGAAGTGTGTGTGTTCCCCAAGCCTCGGCGGCAAGAGACCTCCGTGCACCGTCAAAACCTTGCTCCCCAAGGCATTTATGTTATTATTTTATTTTGAATCGAAGCCAGGGCGCTTGGACCGCGTGGCTTTATACAGCGCGAGGTTTTCGAGCCGTTTCAAGAACCAGCAGGGAATTAATTGGAAGCCGGGGACAAGAGAGAGGGTTAACAACCGCGATGAGCTTCTTGGCCGGGAGATTGGCGGCAACCGAGGGCGCTTATTTCCTTCAAGAATCCAAGCACGCCGTCGGACGCCTCGCCCAGAAGCACCCCCCACCCACGCCTTCCTCGTCCTCCACCGCTGTCGCCGCGGCCGCCGCGCCCAAGAACGAGGAGGCGGCCGATATCCTCCCGGAGATCCTCCGCCACTCCATCCCCCTCAAGGGAGCGGCGGTCGAGGCCGACCCATCCCTCTCCACCGCCTCCAAATGGCTCCTCCAGCACTCCTCTTCTCGTTCTCTTTCCTCCGCTTCCCCGGATGCTCTCAACCCTCTCCGCGCTTACGTTTCTCTCCCTCAGGCCACCTTCGGCCCCAAAAGGTCTCGGTCTCCTATCTTATTTTTGGATTTTCTTCTTGTCGATTATGAAATTTTTTTTAGGCTAATTAGCCGATGTCAAGTTTTAGGCGTATCTATGTATGATGATGATACAAAGCGTTGGTTAGTAGATAGCACAGATTCTTGGCATTCATCTCAGGAATTCGTTTACCTTAATTTACCCTTTTTTTTTCTATCTTGTCGTTTTCTGAAAAAGATCAGTTTTCTTAATTCTCGGCTTTCACTGGAAACAGGATAGTCGTGGAATCAATAGACACCAGCCCATCCTTTTTGGATGATATATTTATCTCTAGAATCTAGATTTCTAACATTGCTATTCTTTTATGGTAGCTTTTGCATTGTTCCTGGTAAGTAGCCTTTTTCAATTGGCGGTTGGTTTTCATTATATTGCTTCATGAAATTGGAATCTGGGACTTGCTCCGATACTGAATTTCATGACCTGGATTAACATACAAGAAGCCCCAACATTATTATCGATGTTTTGACTGTTGTCGCCTACTTGCCTTACATTAAGAGACATATATAATTTGTTTTTTTTTTTTAAAATATCTGCTCGCTTGCTTAAATTAATTTACTGTTCAGGAGACATGATAGTTAAGAGAAACCAGGCCTTGAGTGATTTGTTTGTTAATGATTGTATACTCAGATGGCAGCTGCCCAATGAGCACCTCAAATTTTCGGCATCTACAGCAAATGAGCTACGGCATGATAGGTACCCACCTATGGACCCTGAGAAATTGAAGGCTGCGGTAGCAGGGTATTCCCAAAGTAAGTTAATTCTGTTTCCTTTTTTTCAATATCTAAAATTTCATGAATTTCCAAGTTATTAGGATCTATGTAGGTTTAAACTTTGAGTACATTGATACAAATCGGAAAAATGGAGTTAGTAAGTTTGCAGTAATTTTTATGAGAGTTTTAGAACCAGAAATGATGATGAGGATTAATCTATTCTAGAAGAAACTCTAGTAAATTACTTGAATGTCCAATTGCACCAACGCTCATATACACTGAAACAGTTAAGCATTAAAAAATAGTTAGGATCTGCATGGTTTGACAGAGGTAGAATTTTTAATCCAATTTCTCAAGTCCAACATGTGGATAATAAGGCCTTGCATAAGGCAACAAAATAGATAGGTTTTGAGTGCAAGGATATGTGTGAAGAATTTCTTCATAGAAATTCCTAAACATTTATTATTAGATGTTAAAATCTTATGCCAAAAGTCAAAAACTTAAGATGACTAAGACATATGAGCATCATTAATTATTTCTTGCACTTTCATAAGTCCAAAAACCTCTCTTCCATCTATGAAACCTAACAGACTTGGTCCACTTTGTGGCTACAAATATGATTATCTTGGTTTGGAAAATATGATGTTCTATAACGTGTGCACTACTTAGACACCACATAAGTAGCTCATCTTAGGTATGAATGGCATTGAGGTGATGATTGCCACAGATAGAAAATAGTACCAACTCAAAAAGAGCACTTTCTGCCTCCATTAGTCGTGAGACTGTTAGATTGATTCACTGTCATCAGCGGACTGAATTTAATTGTGTTGAATATTTCAAAGATAGGGTGTAGATGAGATGGAAATGGAAAAGAGAGAAAAGAAAGAGGATAGACAGAAAATAATAACTCAATAGAAAAAAAATGATGTTAGACAAGGATCTCCATTCTTTAATGTTAAGCAATCCACATGATGATTATGCCCCTTGAGCCTCCAAAGAATTGATATCGAAAGTTTCAATATATGCATCAAAAGAAATGTAATTTACGGTTTGATTCATGATAAATCATGACTTTAACGACATTCATGAACTACTAGTTCTAAAGTTGAAATTTCATCCAATGCTGAGCATTTTGACCACACAATTTGCTTAATTCATAAGGGAAAAGTTCATAGTTCATCAAAAATTCATAAGAATCTTAGGTAAATGTTGCCAAAACTAAATGAGCAGAGATGATTTAAAAACAATGTTAATTACTTGGAGCCTTCCTGAATTTTCAGCAAAAAGGGGTCATGGTTTCTTTTTGCAGAAGTTGCCAAATTTGGTATATAATTTTCATAAAAGGATGCAGAATAGTTGAGAATTTTTCATGCAGGCATCAGTTTTGCCACTAAGGTCACAGGTAGAGCGTATGTAAATAAGCTCAGTACTTCTAAATTGGCATTCAACTCCAAGTTGTTGTGGATATTTTTGTTTAATGTATGGTTCTGTGCGAGACATAGTAATTCTCTGTCTGTTCATGTAGTTGGGAAGGCATTTGTTGTTGCTACAATGATGGTCTTTGGAGGTGCAACAGTTGTGTTTCTACTCACAGCTCATAAGCTACAGCTGCATAGCGTAAGTCAATAACAATTTCTGTTGACTCCAAGTTGTTTATCTTATGAGGGTTTCTATCACTAAATAGAAATAGACATTTTATTCTGATACTTATCTTTCTTGGAGCTACACATGAATGTTAATGCATCATTATATGTTTGTTGGTCCAGAAAATAGAAAATGCACTTCTCTGTTTATATGATTAATTTATTTGGATTAATTTGTCGGAAAGTAGAAATACTTCAATGGAGCTTTCGAAACTTAAAGCAATCTTCCCTGCCACAAACTTCAAGATAAAATATATATTTCACCAACAACAGTGTAATATATAATTTGGTCATATCCAACTTCAGCAAGTGTGGCAAAGAAGATAGCTTGAAGGAAAGTACATACTTTCTCCTAGAGGCAGAAGTATTGTCTATAAATTCCTTTTCACATCAACAGTTCTTGGTTTGCATCACTCCTGTATAAATCCTCCTCATGGTATTTGTTATTTTTTGAACCACACCCCCCCCCCCTCCCCAACCCCAACAAAAACAAAAAAGAAAAGAAAATCAACCCTTGTTTCATCATTATCATCAGACTCTGTATAATCACATTTACTTCAAAGTACAAACCACCATCATAGACTCAATATCTTCATACTTATCTTGCCCCAAGAAGCAAGTTAAGGTTTGTCACTCCTCTTACCTTTGACAATATATAATTCTTTTCTTTTTTTTTTTTCATGGCTTTTGAGGCAGCATGTCTTGGTACTTTACTTATAGGCTCTGAACTTTAAAGCGGCAAGGGTTCAATGCATGCCAATGACAATGGTGAACATCCATAAATCTTTGGACAATCATGCCATGCATCATATTCAATTGCCCCTTGTTTGTGTTGACACTACAATGCTTCCTGGATAGATGTTACCATACTTCGGGAAGAATCTTTAGCTACCACTGAATAGATCCGTAAACGTCCTCTTGCCTCTCTGCTTTCTAAACCTTTTAGATATTTTCTTTAAAGATAGTAGTTGCATTTGATATCTTGTACATGCATACTTGATCTCAATCTTTCTGAGTCTTGTGTGAATTCTACCTGCTACTTGCTGCTAAACCTTTATCTTGTGTGGCATCAGTAGCGTTAACAAATTTGTAGCAATAATATCCCCATTTGCCAATCATATTTTCTCGCTCGGTATAATAAGATGCGCATATCATGGAAGGAATGATGAAAATCTCAATAGAGACCTAATTGTACCTCAATCTTTAACATCTGCAGTTTGCTATTAACAAATGATTAAGCATATTAAGAGTCTACAATGCCTGATGATGCTTCCACATAATCAAGCAATTTGTGAAGGAAATTTGTTTACAGATGCCTGATGATGCTTCCATAATCAAGCAGTTTCCAAATGCTGCCGTGCTGGACAAAGATAATACTGAATTTTGTTTAGCTAATCCGTTCCTCCTGTCAAAGCATTCCATATTTAGCTTGACATTCAACATCTGAATGTCTGCTGCAAACTCCTATTCAATTTTGAAGATCCTAAATTTACCTTGGATTTTGAGCCTACTGATCCACATCAAACTTTACATTTGACATCTTCATGCCCACTGTAGAAACTAGACATAGCTTGTGTAGCAACTTACGAGGGAAACAACAATCAAATGGATAAGGGAAAAAGAATCTCAATGATTTTATTTTTGTCTATTCTGGTCATGTCTTCGAAGACTCCATTACCTACTATTCGACACTTTTAGAATGGACTGCAATTATATACACAATTAAATGCATGTATAAAGTCCGTATTTTTTTGCAGTTTCTTCGACCAGAAAATTTTGCTTTACAACTCAATTTTTATTCTGCCAAATCAACCATGAAATGTCAGTGGTTGGTCCTGAGTCATGATGCATCCTCTCTGTAATACAATCCTAGTCTAAAAAAGGAAGGTGTAACTTCTGCATGAAATTTCTTGTAAATATATGAAAAACTTGATGATGCTGATGTCATTGAATTTTGTTAGTCTTCTGGTTATCGGAAAACAAGAACTATCTAGAATTAATTTTGATAAGTCCATGCCCCTAGAACTAGGGACTTAGCATCCTTTTGTTTCCCCAGACTGATGACATCAGAACTAAAGGAAGAGACCTCATCCAACCAGGTGCTGATATCATGAGAGAGCAAATGGTTCCACTACGAAATTGGGTATGTAAAATTACCATATTTCTTGCACAAGGATTTTTTCCTGCATTGTTTGCTGAGAAATGAAATACATCTCTTATTTCTTCAAATTTTCTCACTTTTGGTTTGTGCATTCCTTGCAACACTATGATGCTACCCTTTTAAATTGCTTCTATTGCATTTTGGTGTCATGATGCTTAGCTCTTGCCATTTTTTCTCTGCTAGCTAAACATTTTTGTAAATTTCTTTCTGGTGATAGTTGTGGCAGCACATTTGCCCAGTTAGTCTAAAGTTGATCTTTTTTCTTATGGGTTTTTGGCAATTGTAGCTAGCAAACTAACCTCTAATGCAATTTACAGGCTGAGAACATGTCAAGAAAATGGCATATAGAAGACGGAAAAGCTAAAGAGAAATCTTTTATCAAAGAGATTTCCAAAACACTTGGTGCCAGGACATCTGACTGATGTGCCCTGTTATATCATTCCAGAAAGATTATGTATGTAACCAATGCTTGCTTGTGCTTGTATACAATAAAATAATCCTCTAAAATCCCATATAAACTGAAACAAGTAAGCTTCATCAAAATGCTGGCAGACAGGCCACGTAAACTTTGAGATTCATTCATCATTGCTCATTGTAAGAGAAGAGTGGAACAACATCTGCTGTTAAAAGTGTTTGCTATCTCTCTGTTAAACTTTATTCATGAAACTTCCGTATGGTTGATAGATTTTACTGTACTCGAAGGATCTTCCTCTTGTTCTTTCCTTTCCTAACTAATGTATGGCTCAGGGCCTGTTTGAATATTCTTGCAAGAACATCGTCCACAAATCGGGAATAGAGGAAGAGGTGTTTTTGGGGGTGGGGGGGTGTGAAAACAAAAATTCTGCATGATTTAAGCCACAGATTTAGGTTGATCGGGGTTAAACCAGACCAATTCTCTCTCAGCCCATATTAATTTTGGTAAGGGGAAATTTTTTGTACACCGCATTTGGTATAGAAAAAATACATCGTCTCATCTGATTGGATCACGTAGCCATCGTTTTTCAATGCGCATTAATGATTGCAGTTTCATTTTTTCATTTAAAATTTTGAATGGTGAAAATCTCTTCTTTTTTGAAAAAATTATGACATCCTGTAATCATATTATGACATCCTGCGATCAAATTATGACTTTTTGCATATGATGTCATAATTTTTTCAGAAGTCATAAAGAGAGATATTTTCGTCATTGAAAATTTATGATTCTTTCCAACATGTATTTAATGCCTGTAATTTTATTTTTTCATTTAAAATTTTGAATGATAAAAATATTTCTTCTTTTTTTGAAAAAATTATGACATCCTGTAGTCATATTATAATATTTTACAGTTAAATTATGACTTCATACATAGAATGTCATAATTTTTCTTTCAGAAGTCAAAAGAGAAAGATATTTTCATCATTGAAAATTTATAAAATTTTAAATGATGAAAATATCCTTTTTATTTCTTATGACATCTTATGCATGAAGTCATAATTTGATTATAGAGGTCATGATATAATCATAGGATGTTATAACTTTTTTAGAAGAGGAGGGGTATTTTCGTCATTTAAAATTTTAAATGAAAAACAAAACTGCAGGTATTAAATGCGTATTGGAAAGTGGTAGCTACGTGGTCCAATTAGGTGGGGCAATGTATTTTTTCTATACCGGATGTGGTGTACAAAGAATTTCTCTTTATATAAAATCAGGTCATGTCCTTTCGAGATGGGCCCTAATCTATATTGCTATTTCAATTCAAGATTTTTTCAAAAGAGGAGGGATATTTTCGTCATTCAAAATTTCAAACTAAAAAATAAAGCTGCAATCATTAAATGCATATTGGAAAGTGCATATTGGAAAATGATGACTACGTAGTCCAATCAAGTGGGGCGATGTATTTTTTCTGTACCGAATGTGGTGTACAAAGAATTTCTCTTTATGTAAAATCAGGTCACGTCCTTTTGAGATGGGCCCTAATCGATGTTGCTATTCCAATCCAGGATTCAAGTGCATTGCTTCTCGCTACGGTGCCGGCAACGGGCATGCATCCCTACCTTCTAAGCGCATCGCTGTGTCCTTTCTTATTGCGACGATGACCTTAGGAATAGTGCCGCTGATCTGCTAAGAACACCGGTGAAGTCTTAGCGAGTTCACTTCTCGGGCAAGATTTGCTCAACTTGGTTATATTTTAAACCAAATTATGTGACAGAATTGTTTTTGATGTATTGATGGTGATCAACAGGAAAGAGTGACCTCAGTTACATACTCTGAAGGTGCGACTCCCCTAGAGATCAAAACAGATCCATGCCAAAGCCCTGTGGGATAAACTCCTTCCTAAACAAAAAAAGTTTCACATAAGACCTCCCCAGGAGGCAACCGAATCCGCCACAAAATTTCCCTTGCAGAGAATATTCTGAAGAAAAGCTTCAGGAAACTTGTAGAGAAAGGGTCTAGAGTCTGAAATGACTGCTCGCAGATGCGAAGGAACTTCCTCCTATTAACCAAGGATCGATACTGGAGTTACTGGAGCCTGGCTGTCCCTCTCAAAAACTACTTGTGGGATATGTCTTTCTTTTGCCGCCATCATAGCATCACGAAGTGCTAAAACTTCTGCAGTGAAAGCCGCCCTGCACACATTTTTCTTCTTTCCTTCTCCATCTCCCCGTAAGTTCTGTTCTCCTTGTACCCTGTAATTACTTCCTGCTCTTAATCAAAGCTGGGTGGCCGCCACCTCCCTTCTCTTTTTTTTTTTCAATCAAAAAAAGAAAGCCGCCCTGCACATGTGGAAGGAGGCTTTGGATGAGAGTTGAAACAAGAGTTGGCAAAGTATCAACAACATCAACAGAGATAGGTTGAGGGAAAACGGGAACCTTAAACAGTCAAGGATCCGAAAGATATTGATACAAGTACGCCTACGGCAAATTCCTGCACCAATGTACTCGACCGAGCACGTGGAAGTATCACCCCCAGCAGCCTACTTTACTGAGTACATGAAAGCCTCCTTTATCTCAAGAACATTGATCCTCTATGGTGTGTGAGCTGCTGTGTCTGTGGATGCCGTCCATTACAGGATGGATAGCCACGCACGAACATGGGCCATACGATACACGTTGCGGCTGTCTATCGTATCATGTGATAGACGGAATTCATAATTGCATTGCATCCTGTGGTGCCTTGCATGCACTGTAGAGAATCCATGCTCTTAACTTAAACCTGCATATATTAGACTCAACAAGTTTGATACGTTTTTTGAGCTTACCAAGGTTATAGTGATTCTAAAGACACTTCTCCCTACATATCTTACAAAGTTTTTGATCAAAGAGTCAATTGGAATCCACTCATCCAGGATTGCCGAGCTTGTGCGACTAAGACTGAAAGTGGATCAGGTATACATTAGATATCAATATATCTATATTCATATTTATTTTTTATGATAAATATAAATACATATATAAATATTAATCATATAATATCCATATTTATTTTAAATGGATATCGATATAAGTCGAATACTAAAAATAAAATATAATATAGATAAAATTAGATAATTAAACTTTATGACTACAGAATTAAAGATATTACTAAATGGATGATAAGTCAAGTTAATAACATATTAATATGATTATATATATATTTTAAAATTTAATAAATACTATATAAAATTAAATATAATTATACGTAGAATCGGATATTTAGATATTGATCAGATAGTTGTTTATTTATATCTATATCTATTTTTTTTTATAGATATGGATATTAGTTGAATGCTCAATTTTTTTATCTATATTTGGATGATTCGAATATGAAAATAGATCTGAATGAATATTATTTGATCCACTTTGATCCCTATATGCAATAAATTTTTAAGGATAATCATACAAGAAATCATCAAAATGAAAAGGCTTGAGAGCGCTCAATTAAAGAGAATTGGTATCGATGAATAAAGGTGCATGATCTGAAGCAACAATTGTGGAACGGTTGTGTGAGGAAATAGGTTAAGCCATGCAAAATTAGAAAAAATGATGATCTAACAAATCCCAAATAGGAATGGTAACAGATAGGGTATCTATAAAATTTGGTCAATCTATATATAAACCCATTTAAAATTCTACTATCCAAATCCGTTCTAGATCTGACTAACAATTCATCCAAAAATGTCAAACCCATCTTATCTGAATCCATTTGATTGGTCTTTATTCATTTCAGATTATTCAGATCAAGTTGAGTACCCGATTCGAAATTACAATAAATAAAAAAGAAAGAGGAAGACAGAAAGAAAAAAATTTGTATAATGATTTGAATATAACTGATATCAACTAATAATTAATAATATAACTAATAATATATCAAATTAAAATCAATAATACATGATAGAGGTTTTATGTCCTTCGGGTTTGAGGTTCAAGTTCTTTATTCCTACCTTGTATATATTTTTTTTATAATTTTTTAAAAATATATATATATACTATATATAATCAGATTCTGGCAACTGATCTCAAGCTATAATGAGTTTTGATTTTAAATTTTAAATTATATAGGGTTTGGCTAAATGGATCCTATTGAGGTTCATGTCAAGTGTCCGAGAAAACCCATTTAGCCAACATCCCTAAATATATATTTTTATAAAATTTAAATGGAACAAATCTCAAATTTGTTCTAAATCCCATAGGATTTTGGATTCGAAAATGATTGGATGTCAAAAATAAAAATAAGGTTGGGCTAGGCCTGCAAATGGGTCGGATCGGATTGAGTTCTGAGCGATCTCGATCCGATTTCTTGATTGAGTCTTGATATTGGACTCGTATCCATCCCGATAAAAAATTGGATCGGTCCATGGCCAAATTTATTAACCCATTGGATCATTTGGATCGGATCCATATATAACCCGACCTCAATTCATAAAATGCGGATTTGGATTGGGCCGGATCGGATCACGAGTTTAATTTATTTGAAACCTACCATCAGTGAATACTAGTGCTGGATGACAACCAAGAAACGTCTCTTTTTTTTTTTCCTCCAATCCTCCAAACTGTAACTTCTAATAATTAATTGTAATTGGATAGCAGAGGGAAATAAGCTATTTTTGAGAAGAGTCGAGATTCTAGAAGTCCACACAAAAGAAAAAAAATTAAAAAATATATATATATAATGATATAATTGTCCCAATGTAAAACATCATACAAGGAGAATACTTATACATGGTAAAAAATGAGACTGCATGTACTGCGGAAGACACAACATCTGTGCATATTAGAGCATGCTCTGAAATTTTTTAAAGTCAATAAAATAAAGTTGGAATTCAAGAAGTCCTCTTATTTTTACACCTCATGGCACAGTAAACATAAACCAGAAGGTTTAGAAAACTGAGCCCAGGAAAAAAGTCAGAAGAAATAATCGAGATGCCCTTCATTTAAGTTATCATGAATCCATCCAGTCTTTTCTCCTCGGGTTGTTACAACAGTCAGAATAAAAGAATCGAAGGATTTGAAAAAAATTTAGTTTTAAAGATTTTTAATTTGAAAATCGGATAGGAAAGATCGAAGGGTTTGAAAAATTTTGACCCAAGCCCAAATCCCTATTTGGATGAGCCACTCTAATTAGGTTCGGGTCTTATATTTGGATCCGGATCGGATCGAATAATGTATTTTAAGATCCAAATTAACTCAAAAATCTTCACTGGTTGGATCGGGTCGGATCGGATCCAAATTAAAAAAATTCAGATTTGATCCGAAAAAAAAAATGGATTCAATTTTTGAACCCGATCCGACTCCATGGATCTTTTAAATGAATTCGAATTGGATCTAATCGGATCGAATCAAATCGAATCATAGATCAATCTGATCTAGCTTTAGATTGAGCTCCCATTTCTATCAAAATTAAAATGCTCTATCAAAATTAGAAATTAAAATTTCACAAGTAAAAAAATAAAATTAAAGCATTACAGCATGATAGGCGGTACGAGGCGAAGGCGCGATGCCATCACGTGCGGCCCGAGATATCTACGTAAGGCGGAGCAGACCGCCACCAGCTCGCCCGCGCACGCCCGATAGACAAAAGCCCTCGTCGCTCCTTCTTCCAGCTCTACAACGGAGGCCACGCTTGCGGGGAAAAAAAAAATCAATATTTTCTAGCCGGAATAAAATCTAGCCCTGTCCAAGAAGTCGAGAAGGAGAGAAAAGACTCCTTCCTTTCTTTTACCCTCTATTTTCTATACCCTTGCGGAGTATACCCGATGGTCTGCACGAACAAGCGCACAGCCGCGGCGAAGAGTAAAATAAAAGAGGAGGACAATGAAGAGAATGGCGGTGATTACATATCTATTAAGCCTCCGAAGATCGAAGAAGAAGGGCCTTCGTCGGGGAGCGAGGCCTTGGCCGAGAAGGCCACGAAATTAACGCCCGGCCCCTCCAAAGGCCCTGTGAGGCTCCCTCCGAAGGCCACACTCGCCGTCAACCGGCGAAGGCTGAGCGGACTTCTCAAGAAGCTCGCGAGGACCCACAACTGGAAGGAAGCGAGCGACGTCTTGAGCGTCCTCTTGAGGGGGACGCCTCGCGGGAGCTCCTTTGCGGAGGATCGCAGGAATTTCTTGGTAAGCAATTCAAGAACCGAACCTCGTGAAGAACTCCGGCGGTGGCAGAAAATGTCACTCTTCGTCTGATGTAGTCGAGGTGTTTGTTGATAGGTTGCAATGGAAATTCATAAGCGACTCGGGGAGACGAATGGTTACCAGACAAAGATCAAGAAGATGTTTGAGATTTGGATGAGCAAGCTCGTATGGATGCAGAAGAATCCAAAAAAGGTACCATGAGTTTTCCCTCCCTTCTATTTATTTCTCGCATGGTGGCTTCTGATGCAATTGGTGGAATCTATAAATCTCGAGATCTTGGATTTCCATAAGCAATTGATCACCATAAGTTATTTCCTTCTTTAACTTTGGGATGGATAATGAGGGCTCGATGCTATGGGCACCTTAAAGAAGGAACCTGAGTACTGGCCTTCCATATGACAATTTTTTTTGCATCATAGTCCATACCTATTTTTTTAATCCATTGTCACCTAACTGTGTGATGATCAGATCTTTAAGTTTTTCGCTGAAATTTCTTTTTTTTGGTGCTCATAGTCTAACTCTTTTACCCATATTGAGTTCTTCTGAGAAATCTTGGCATCCACTTTGTGTCTTTTGTACATTATTTCTCTAATGATGTTAAAATATACATTGCAGTTATGAAAGGGGGGCATTTTGATTTGAAAACTGCATTTTTTTAGGTTACAATTTTTCTTTATTGCTCATCACCATGTTATTACACTCTGTAAACTTGGGTGATTCACTTGATTGTTTCATACCATAAAACATATAGTTTCCATCTTGCTGTATTGTCAATGCAGCATAACTGAATGCATATATTTACAAATTTTGGTGCTATCTTGTGGAACATGCAATTCTATAATAGCTTTCCTATGTAAATAGTATTTATTGCAAGCTTTCCCCTTCTGTTGACAGCATGCTTCCATTTTAAGCAGAAATAATGAGTTATAATGCTGATACTGACAAATTTTGATTGTTTGTTTGGTTTACTTCTCTGTATGTCTTAATTATTGGGCAGAGACACTCAGTTCAGCTGGAACTAGCTCTTTTCTACCTTTCACAAGGGAACATCCAAGAGGCACACAATGCTACAAAATTGTGCGTTTCTTACTTATTATGTTTTCTGTGTTTTATGCTCAGAACAACTGCATTCATTTTGTAGGCATATACATGACCTCTGATAGTGGGTTTATTCTAAACCATGTTAGTTTACGCGCGCACACACACAGATATATGTGTGTGTGTGTGTGTGTGTAGATACGTACGTAGATACGTACATACATATGTAGATACGTACGTATGTATATACATACATATGTAGATACGTACATACATATGTAGATACGTACATATGTATATACATACATATGTATATACATACATACATATGTATGTATGTACATATGTGTGTGTGTGTGTGTATACATACATATGTATGTATGTATAATTTTGTTTAAATATCATGTGAATTTTAGATCATCATGGCATGTATTCGTTTTGCTAGCATTGGATGAGAATCAATCCAAAAGGAAAATACTTCTAGATTGTGAAAAAAAAAAATCCAGTTAAATCAATGAATGTGGTGATACAAAATCAAAGCAGAATTCAGGTTATAAAATCCAAATCCCTGCATAATGTCTTAAACTACTGAAACTCAGTTCTGATGACTATGGGACACTGATCCCAATTCATAACTTTCTGTTCAGGTTGAAAGATGACCTGTCCACCTTGCAAATATTTTACTAAAAACATGTGCATTGACA
The DNA here is from genome assembly GCF_000442705.2 of Elaeis guineensis. Classification (NCBI taxonomy): domain Eukaryota; kingdom Viridiplantae; phylum Streptophyta; class Magnoliopsida; order Arecales; family Arecaceae; genus Elaeis; species Elaeis guineensis. The sequence continues at coordinate 154,539,853 of NC_025993.2, read as the reverse complement.
ACATATTTCATCTAAACATTTACAAAATTTAAGCTAGGATATGATAAATCTGTTCTTACTTTTTGGAATTCCACTACTTAGGGGCTCAGTCTACTAAACTGACCCTGTTTCTCCATTTCACTTGAAAAAAATCCCACAGAAAGCAAAAAAGTCTTATATGAGGAAAAGCTATCTTTCTCTTGAATTTTCTAAAACCAAATCCCCGATGCTTCCTGTTTTCATTAAAAAATATTTTTGATTTATAAAAATATATTCCTTGTTGACTAGATATATTATTCACGAGCTAATATCTCTTTCATTTAATTAAACAACAAAATATGACCAAAAATTGAAACCTTTTTCCTTAAAATATACTAAAGAAATGAAGAAATGACTGCTTATGACCCTAGGTTTCAAGATAGTATAGAAAAGCATCATACTTTGTTTCATCTGAAATTGGCCAAAACTACTGGTACTGCAGCAACTACCTCAAACCAATAGACTGAACTTTCGGGGTCAGTTTTAAAAAGTCTTCTAGTTAAAGAAGTCACAACTGATGAATATCTTATGTAGCTCTTATTATTTAATTTAGCTGATTTATATGACAACCAGATTAGATCATATATGAGTTTTACCGTCATTTACCTTGCAACAAATCAACCATCAAACTTGCACTACTTTGCTGAATTTTGGTTCTTAAAAGGCTACATGATTGCATTAATAATTTATTTGATGGTGCAACACACCAAATGTTCGCTTGATGAAGATGAGAGTAAGACCATGCAAATCCCAACTTGTAGACCATTATGCACAAACATGAATAGTAGATCATCTGCATCTTCTTGAGACATAGTGTTATGTACAATTTAGTGTGACATGATGGTCACCAATATGCAGAGATTGACTTCTATGATGTCATTCAACAAATGAAAAGAAATCCGAATGATAAGAACATACCTAATTGGTGCATATATATTTGTTATGGACCGCTTACATGAGAAAGAGGAAGATAAGTTCACAAGAAGAGAAGAATCAGCCTCCTGGATACTCTGATACGATGTGATGACCTAAAATCCTCACAATATGGTTCAAATATACCCATGCCAGAAACTGTTAAGGTAAAGATCATGAGGATTTATAAACCCATACCTGCAAACATAAAAGAGTACAGTAAGAAATAATTAACATGGATAGGATGAACGATAGATATAGGTTTATTATTGAAAGATAGAAAAAGGAAGAAAATAGAGAAGCAAATAGAGGAAGATGAAGGAGAAAGGGGAAGGCTGCGCATCTAGTTACGAAGATATGCACATTTCCAAGATTAGAGAATCCTGGAGTTGCCACATTATTAACATGTGCTTAGTGAGGTAGAAGCTGAATACATGCTCCAATTCACTTGATGGGTGAGTCTAACAAGATCTGAAGCACAATAGAAATCATAAATTGTTATAACAAAGACCCACATTATATGTACCTCCCACAAAGGAGATATGAAACCAACAGAAATCATAAATAGAAGTAACAAAGACCCACGTATGTGTATCTGCCATAAAGGCCAAATAAGAAATAATTACCAAATCAAGTTAAAAATACAGTTGAACCTTGTTAAACTCATGAAAAAATGCAAAGAAATTATCAAAGGCATAGTGTGGAGAAAAGTAAGTGTTGTATGTTCTTTTAGCCAAAATCAGCAGGTGCATTGTTTTGTCATTTACTTGTAATTTTTTTATGTTAGTGTCATGTCTCTTTCATATTAAAAATGGAGTTGTCTTTCTTGAACAACATGCCGTTTGCCACTACCAGAGTTTTTCAAAGATACTCATGTTGGTACGAAAAAAATGGAGAATAGATTATAATATTCATCCTACTCTACGATACAACATGGTCATTGTCAAAATTTTCTTTTTGTATTTTGTCACTTTGATTTTTCTATTTGCGAAGTTCTTTAGATGAAAGAGATCAGTATTTAAGAGCAGATGTGTTACTTAAATTAAGATTTTGGTATTATTGCATGAGGTAGGAGGTCAAGTCATAGAAGTTGCTGCTTTCTTTTTTTTTTTTTTTTTCTTTTTTTTTTGGGGGGGGGGTGGTGGGGGGCGGGGGGATGGGATGGGGGAGGGTTATGGTTTGTTGGGGTTGGTTAATTCATGGAAGGTTGTGCCTTTGTTAGTTAAGATTTTCATGTTTCTTTTCAGTCTGATTCAGGATCAAGATTCTGCTAGTGAGCCAACCATAAACCTGCTCCATGGGATGATATCATATCAGCTCTGGTATTCTGGTCTCCCTGAAGAGATGCAAATAAATGATTTTGGCATCCAAATGCCATCAGGGACATATGATATGGCCATTGATGATGGTTTTGAAGAATCTGAAATGTTAGAAAGTTCAAATGATCATAATGCCATTGATATTGTGAATGCCAATTATTCTTCACGATGTGCTTCAGAAAGCTCTGTTGGCAATGAGAAGATTGTCTTTATGGAATGCAAAAATGAGATGCCAAAAGGACAATCCAGTGATGTCCGTCCTGCACATGAATTTTATCTTATTGGATCAGAAGCAAATGAAGGAAGACCAACTCCTCCAAATCTTCGTAGCCATTTCGAACATAGTTCCATTTTTTTTGCACATGGTTAGTTTTGCCTTCTATTTCCACTATATTTTCATGCTTTCTTTTGGATCATTACAGCTCAAAATATGCATGTTTTGAAGTAGATTATTGTTGATTAATTGTTCAAATTCTTTTTGGTTAGTTTTATTGTGGAAGAGTCCATTAGTGCATGTATTAGTTAAACTTGTAGCTGTTAATAATAGCACAATCACAGCGGACTTAAAACATCATTACTGCTAGCTCCAAGCTCAAATAAACAAGGTGGAGGGCTCACTATTTTTTTGGCAGCTAGTCACGAAAGGATGTCAAAAAATTGTAAAAAATGAATCCAGATTCGATGTTCCATTACAAGTTTAAGGACAAGTCATTTGAGAACCGGTCGAGATGGCATAGGCATGTGTTATGAAGACCTGAGGTGCTTTAATAAGGTGGGTTGCTTTTTCTATTGAATGATGCATGAAAAAGAGGGGAAGACCTAAGATACATGGATAGAAGTTGTGAGAAAGGATATAAGCTTGAAATAACATCAAAAGTAGCTCTAGATGGGAATGGTTCCACGAGTGCAATTAGTGAATCTCTCTGATGGTCGACAACTGCAAATAGGACTGTGAAGTTGAAAAGTTTTGGAGAAGTGGGACGTCATCCTTAGAGGCAATATAAAAGGAACCTCCAGTTAAATATTCAGTTTACAGAGGCTTTCTCTAAACCATGCCACTATTACAATAGCTATTAGTTGAAATGAAACAAATGAGCTTGAACCAAACACTATTTTGTTTCAGATAGAGTGATCTTGTTACATAATCTAGTTAACGATCTCAAGATGTCGATCAAAACCCTCTAGAAAATCTTGCACTTTAGCAAACTTCTAACAATTAGTGGCTAGCATTTATACAAATGTCAGAAAAGGTATTACCATAATCTCTCACAAGAAAGAAAGGATCTAATGTTTGGATCTTCTATTGGATTCTTTTTACCAGCAGAGATGATGGCAAGAGATGACCACGATAGACCTGATTTTGAGAGTTAGCCTTGGCACAATGGTTAGGTTGCTCCATTATGACCTAGGTATCATGGGTTTGAATCATGAAAACAGCCTCTCCACACACAAAGGTAAGTCTGTGTACATCTGACACTTCCTAGAATTCATAGGAGTGGGAGCCTTATGCACTGGGCTGTCTTTTTATTACCTAGAGAACAGCAAAGAATTAATGCATCTGCTGGGTCACTTGCCTGTACAAGTGTGGTTTTCTCTATTTTAATCATATCACTAGAAACTGCAAGATACACTCGTAAAGGCAGTAAATAAATCATCTTGTGTAAACCTATGTGCACTTATCTACCATATGAAGGCGGAAGTATCTCTATCTGTCACAAGAATCAATGGTAAGCATTTTGTGGCACTACATAATTCCTAAGATGAACTGTGTTATTTTTCTTGCACATGCATCTCCATTTATTAATAATTTAATTTTTTTCTTCTCTTTGGCCTGCTTCCAGCTATTAAGAATAAATTGCTTTTTCAAATATTATAAATGATTTGCAGTGTGCTATAAGTCTATAATTACATTGTTATTGTTTAAAATTTCTATCATGAAATGTAGTCATGAAATTGTGCTTATACCATGGTTTGCCAATCAAGGTTTGGACACAAGCTTGCTGCCCATACGACTGATGCACATGGATGGGGACCTGGAGCAGTCCATATATTCATATAGGAGGTTAGCAAATGATCAGTATGAAGATGCAGTAAAACATTTGCGCCTTGCTCTTTATTCAACACCGCCATTATTACCATCCTTGCTGCCCCTTGTACAGGTATTTTTATCAATTGTATAATGTATATTCAGTGTTTGCAGGTTAATTGATTAAGCTTTTTAATATTTGTGAAAGTAAAAGAACTTAACCAGAGGCATGATTAAGTCCTGAACAAAATAATGCCAGATCTAGAAGTCTGAAAATGTTCGTTTATATTTTTTTTTTCTATTTTTCTATTTTGAAACACTATTAAGATGAGAGAAATCTAGGAAGGTCTTTGAAGAGTTGTAATTGATATACATGAACTTTTGGTGGTTTTGAAAGTCTATGATTGGGTGGATAGCTAGTATCTTTTTTAGCATATGGTTAGTATGTTCAGTTCAAAAATTCCTACTCAAGTTGCAAGTTAAGTTGAGGATCTTGGACAGCCATTAATGCTGGGTATTGTGGGTTCAGTTAGGCATTGGCTGGGCAAGGTGCAGTCTATCTCATAGCCCAACATCATGCCAAAAAATGTTGGCCTGAGCTTTGCTTGACCTTGGTCTTGAAATTTGAAGCCTAGGACTTACCAAAAATAAATTCCAAGGCCTAGGCCTATTTGGCTGATCTCGGCTATTGTTTACCTACTCAAGCATGGGTTAGAGGTGCTTTCCCACATTTGTTGGAGGGGAGGGCCCTGGCTCAAAGGCCAATAAGGAAAACATGGGAGAACAAGAAGTGGGGGCGGGATGGCTGGGGCATACCAAGAGCATGGCATGGTGTACTAAAGCAGATCAGCAGGGGTTGTTGGTGATTAACAAAATTGAGAATATGTCAAAGAGAATAGAGTGGGAGGGAGATTGGAAAAGCTAAGAAGTATAAGTGGAGATTTGAGCAAGGTTTCAACTTTCTAATCGCTCCATTTCAACTGAAATGGATTGCTTTTTTGGACATGACAAAAACAGGCTCGGTTCCTGGTTTGAACCTATTTTAGCTGAGACGAACTAGTTTGATGGTTTAAGCCAGCTTAGGCAAACTCGCCGAAACTAATTGTGGATAACATAACAGTATAAATTCCTTGTACCATTAAGGTGTCAAATAGGCATATTACATTCTTACTTATCGGCACCTAAATCCTTGTTTAACATAGTCCCCCTGAGAGTGCAACCATTGTCTTTCTTTCCACCTCATAATTATCCTATAGGAAATAAAGATATCATTTGCTACATAGAAGAGGTACCAAAATACATTTATTCTCTTTCCATAAAAGTTTGCAGAAAAGTCTCATTCTTTTGTGTAGGGAATGAGCTGAGAGTGACTTGTTAATTGAAGCTGACATTTTGACTTTTATGCATTCCATTTGGAAAATGTTTGAGGATTTGTGATATTTTTTGGCATTTGTGCAGTAGGCAAAGATGGTGTATTCTTAATTGACTTAACATCTGTATTTATCTGTTAACATTTTGCATATATTATATCAAATAATTGGTAAGAATATTGATTGAGGATGACTTGGGGTGTTTCTTTTTTTAGAATAAGTAGTTCGCATCAGAATAGAAAATGTTTATTTGTGAATGCTAAAAGTTTATTTTTTAAAATAAATCTGCAAGCTTCTAAAAATCCACTGGTGAATTTACAAAAAAAATAGTAATCTGTTAGTGTACAATGCTGAAGTATCTTTTAGGGAACTTTATGAACTTGTATCTTTATATGTCTCACTTCTTTATGTCAGAGCACATTGTTTTTTATTTTACCCTTTTTAATCTGTTCTCTCTAGACCTGATTTTGTTTTATAAATTACCAGCTTTTACTTCTTGGTGACCGTGTGGGAGAAGCACTTGATGAGCTTGAGAAATCCTGCAATATTTTTGATGCAGCACTTCCTTTCAGGTTATTTAAACTGATTTCCTTGATAATGTGATTTTTCATCTTGCCTTTGTAGTTGAGTTTGCTAGCTTGCTGACTTTATGAGATGGTTAAATTTTACCCTATAACTTGTGTTTTGCAAAAGGAATGTTTTATCTGTTCACTTTATGCTCTCACACTTATAAATATATGTGTTGATTCGAGATGCATATGCCTGATTTTCAACATAGTGATGCAGGTGGACATGCATATATCTCTTTCTACATGAATGTGTGTGTGCGTGTTGGGTTGGGGATTATGAAAATGAAGATCCATGATTATCATGATGCATTAAAATGCCTAGAAGCAAGAAGTCATATTTTTGGAGGTCCCTTATGTACATCAAGCAAGAACATATACAGTTTTTATGAGAAAGTCCATACCTCGATTTGATTTATAGCCAGTGAATTATGGTTCATACTTCATTCATATTTCGAGATGTGTAAGTCATGACCAATGATGCAGATTCTCAAATTATATGTCATACATTATTTGAATAAACTATTTTAATTGCTACTATTCATTTTAAATGAATTATTAGAAATGCCACAAGAGTCCCTAAATACTGATACCTACTCTACTTAGGTTGAATTCATATTCAATTTATGATTATATCAGGCCCACGAATGGACCAGATATCAATCAAATCAAATGAAACCAAATAGTCTGAGTGAAAGGTGTTTGGTGCATGTTAATTTCAACATAACCAATTACACTGATGTTGCTTTTCCATAATTAATGTTGGTTGTTAATTGCAGTGGCATGGGAATTTATAAGTACAAGCAGGGTTTGCCGTACCGGGCCGAACCGCCCGGTATGAGGCGTATCGAGCCGGACCGATAGTTTACCGGTCCGGTTTGGATCTTTTTTTCGAAATATTCCTCGAACCTCCCCGAACTGCTCGGTTCGGTCCGGTTCGTATCCATACCGCCCAAAACCGGACGGTATGGATTGGTTCGGTCCGGTTTGGCGTGAACCGAATCGTACCGACATACCCACATGAATAAAGTGGGGAGGGGGGAGAGGGAGGTGGGGTCGGAGACTTTAAATCATTGAGGCTGTTAAGAGTTCTCTGAGAAGTCTCAGAGAACTCCCGAGGACCCGAAGCTTATGAAGGTCTCAACGAAACCATTGAGACCTCCGAAAAATTAGAAAAAAAAAATTTCATCAAATTGTAGGAGTGGTTCGAGGAGAGGCTGATCTTTGGCCGGAGGTAAGATAATATGTTATTTTCGTAGTAAATATTTTTTTTTATTTTTGTTGTTAAAAATAGGATAAGAATGAGAAAGAATGAAAATAAGAGAAAATCATGCCAAAATCTTGTGATTTTGGTATGATTTAATTATATGTGATAGATCTTTGGAAGATCTACACGATGACACCAAAATTGTTAATTTTTGTTAATTATATATTTTTAAATATTTTTAAATATTTATTTATTTAAAAATAAAAAAAAATTAAACTTTAGGAAAAAAAATCAGAGTTTGGGAATCATGTTTAGAATGATTCAAGCTACTTAAATCTAATTTCAATTTTTTTTTTAAATATTTGAAATAAAAAAATTATTTTTTTAATTATTTAAATTAAAAAATTTAATTATAAAATAAAAAATATATAAAAATAGTGTTATATTTTAGTTAATTTAAAAATATTATTTGAAGCATATAACATATTTATTTTGAATTTATAAGTTTCAAAATAATTATTGAAATTATTTTAAAATTATATATAATTATTTTAATTATCGTTAAACTATCGTGTTTTGTTGTACTTGCATATATTTATAAGAAAAAAATTTAGAGCATGACGTTCGTTCACTTAAATTAATCAGCTATTTTATAGTATATATTTATTTATATAAAAATTATTAAAAAATTAAAAAAATAAAAAATCAGTGTTAGTTTTGAAATTGAGAATAATGTTTAGAATGATTCAAAATAATTGAAATATTTGAATCTAACTTGAGATTTTTTTGAAATTCTTTTTATAAATATTTAAATAGTAAAAAATGTTATCAAATAAAAAATATATGTAATTAGTGTTATATTACAGGTAATTCGAAATAATTAGTATTTTGTTATATATGCAGAAATGAGTAAGAAAGATTTAGAGCGTGACATCGGTTGGGATCATGGCGAGATGCTCTCGGCTCGGCATCATTGGAGATGCAAATGGTGCAACACAGAGTTCAAGGGAGGAGGGGTGACTAGGTTGAAGCAGCATCTGACTGGTGGTTATCTTGATGTGTCCATGTGTCGGAAATATCCGCAAGAGGTCCGACAATTGATGAAAAAATATTTTGCTGATTCGAAAGCAGCGAAGAAAAGGGCAAAGCAGAAAAAGATCGAAGTAGACCGTCGAGCTGCAGAGCTACCTTCTTATTACTCTAGAGAGTCAGAGGAGGCTTCTGCTTTAGATGATGAGGAGGCACAGATTGAGGCTGCCATTCAGGCGAGCTTGATGGATCAGTACCAGCAGGAGGAGATGGCCCGGTACAGAGAGCGATTCGGACCATCATACTACGAATCAGGATCTGGATCAACGACTGGTAGGGGAGAATTCGAGTTAAGGAGGACTACTTCAGTCAGAGAGCCTGGTGGTAGAGGGAGCAGACGCAGCATGTTTTCTTTATTGGGAGCTTTTGGCAGTAGGAGGAGGTCCTCCAGAGATATTCCAACAGGAGCCAGCATTCAGGATTTGGATCCACATGCTTTGCCCAGCAAGGATTCAAAGCAGCAGAGAATTGACAGTATGCTGAAAAAAATAAGAAGGATATGTGGCGAGCTATTGGATCATGGTTTCATTTCAGCCATATTCCAGTAAATGCAGCAGTCAATCCTTACTACCGATCTGCTATTTCAGCCATAGAGGCTGCCGGCCAGGGTGTAGATCCTCCAGGACCTAAGGACATTTATGGTCAGCTTCTTGACAGCAATAAGGAGGATCTGCAGAGATGGATTGCTTCTTACAAAAATAAATGGCCTACATACGGTCTGACAATGATGTGTGATGGTTGGACAGGTCCTACTAGGCGGAGCATCATTAATTTTTTGACATACTGTGATAGAAAAATATTTTTTCACAAATCAATCGATGCTTCAGATAAGATACACGATGCCACATATATTCTTGGTCTGATGAAGGAGGTGATTGATTCAGTGGGTGAGCAGTATGTCGTGTAGGTCATCACAGATAACGGACCACAATATAAGGCTGCCGGAGAGTTGCTGATGGAGCAGCGATAGCAGATATACTGGACCCCATGTGCTGCACATTGCATTGATCTTATATTGATGGATATCGGAAAGATTCGCAGGGTGCAGCAGGTAGTGGAGATTGTCCAGACCATTACTAGATTCATCTACAACCACACATGGGTTCTTTCATTGATGCGGACGTATACTGGGGGGGAGATCTTACGATCGGATATCACACGGTTTGCTACCTACTACATAGCACTTGATAGTCTTCTTCAGAAGAAAACAGTCCTACGTCAGATGTTTGTCAGTGCCGAGTAGCAGGAGAGCAGATATGCGAGGACCGGCATGATGGAAGTCATGTGGAGAACTTGGTGATGAGTCAGTCATTTTGGCAGCGGGCTGAGAAGATAGTGAAGGCTATCAAGCCTTTATATGAGGTGCTTCGCACCGTGGACAGCGAGAGATACCCCCAGATGGGCTTCTTATATTACATGATGGAGAGGGCAAAGAAACAGATTAGTGAGAATGATCCCAAGCATGTCAAGAATTCATTAACATTATTGAGCGTAATTGGGACTATCAGATAAGCAGAGATTTATATCTAGCTGGTAAGTTTGGATTCAAGAATATTTTAAAATATTTTTTCGAAGCATGAAAATAAAATTGTGCTTAATCAGTCTTGAAATTTATCTGCAGTTTATTACTTAAATCCGAGATTTCAGTATATTATTCCGGGGATAGATATGGATAGCGAGCTTCTTGCTGCTCTTCGCAATGTCATATATAAGATGGTATCCGATCCAGAAATCGCGTCGTTGTGTCTGCAAGAGGTATGCTAGTTTAAAACAGATGTAATTATTCAACTGAATTCAATCTGATATATTTATAAATAATAAATATATTTTATTTCAGACGAAACAGTTTAGAGAGGGATCAGACAGTTTTGGAGTTCCATCAGCTGTCGTAAGCAAAAAGCAGATGAATCTAGGTAAATTACATATCAATAATGAGCAATGTAGATTGATATGTAATTTTGCTTAATAATATCATCAAATTTGATATGTAATTTTGCTTTTGTAGCTGAATGGTGGATTTATTTTGGAACGTCAGTAGAAAATTTGAGACATATGGCTGTCCGTATTCTTTCTCAGATGGTCTCTGCTAGTGGCTGTGAGCGTAATTGGTCCACTTTCGCCCTTATCCACAGCAAACAGAGAAATCGTCTGACATAAAAATGCCTCGACGATCTTATATATGTTCACTACAGTCTGAGGTTGAGGCTAAAATATATTCAGGAGGAAGTTTAGTTGAAGTACACTGATCCGACGCTGGATGATTATGCCGACGAGGATGACGATCCGATCATCAGATGGCTTGCAGGTCAGCAGCAGGAGCCAGAGCTTGATGAGTCAGGATCTCCTCCATGACCAGCCAGTGTGGTGGCGAGGGAGATCAGGGTGGATCCAGGACAATGGGCAGAAAAAAATATTTCACATAGGGTTCCAGCTGATCAGCCAGTCTGAGGGGACACAAGGGACTCATTCATCACATGACTCGCTATCCGATACATCTTCCCAGAGATTCGAGCGAGAGATGTATAGACGATCCTCCCGGCAGCCAGCAAGAAAGCATCCATCCTCCCAATCACAGAAAATTCAGTCACAGAGGGGCACAAGGGGGGAAGGAAAAGACAGTTGTACGTGCACCACTCTCGAGAGTACAGGAGCTATCTGGTTCAGATACAGACATCAGGGAGAGTGATGATGATACTGGTAGTAGTAGCCATGGATCTGATGATCAGAGAGGAACTGAAGGACAGAAGACCACCATTTATGAGACACAGCCACAGGGTGATATTCGATTCACCGGTGAGTCTCAGTTTACGCATGTCACACAGGATAGGGATCATGGTGGACGAGTCGGTAGAGATCGTGGGGAGCCGATTTCATATAGACGACGGGCTCCTAGAGATCGTCCAGCACATGATGCAGCTGCGGACGATCTTACACGTGGAGTAGGGTCCATGGATGTATCTGGATCATCCTCGCATTATAGATCCTATTATCCACAGCCACCTTATAATCCATATGCATATGGTGCATCCGAGGCATCATCTTCTAGTGGTTACTATCCTATGCAGTCTGAAGTATCTTACGGATCAGATTTTGCTACTGGCATATTTGGATGGGCTCCTCAACAATCGTACCATCATCTCGAGGATATTTTTCAGAGTCAGAATTTTAGCGAGAGGTCTGAGATGTCTTACAATCCAGAGAGGATGCCTTATGGGATGATGAATATTCGAGAGTATGGTGCAGCTTGGCTAGAGGGTTGGACTGATGTCCCTTCAGACTATGTTGATGATCCAGACATCTACGAGCGTCACAGACATTCGACAAGAAATTAAATGCAGAGTACATCTTAAGGTTCGTATATCAGTTATTGCGCTTTATACTTAAATATTTAGATACATTTTAATACATATTTTATATATTTTTTCTTTAGTTTTAAGATGACATAGTTGAAATATAATGTAAATAAATATATGTTTGAAATTTTGGATCAAGAGTCTTTGTACCGCAACCTAATTCAAAATTGAACCCAAATATGTCAATAATATGTAATATAATGCCATATTGAGGTTGTATTTATCAATTATTAACTTTAAAAATTCAAAAAAAAAATTGAAAATCGAAAAAAATTTTGTGTAACGGTACCGGATTGGTATGCCTGGGCGTATCGTATGTCGGTACGGTACGGTACCGGTACTGTACCATACCGGTCCGGTACCGGCACGCCGTTCGGTATCGGTACAGCGAACCTTGAGTACAAGCATTGTACATATGCCTTATTAATCATTTAAAAAAGAATATTTCTGTATGAGCATGTGATAAATAAGGTCCTTTCATTTTTGAAATACAGTATTTTTCCTTCTTTCTTCTACCTGATTTTTTGTACCCTATGAAGTGCTTTGCCCATTTCTTTCCTAGTTAGAACTAAAAAAGAAAGATTGGCTTTGCCATCACATGGCATAGACAAAACAGTAGTTAGGAGGAACCTGCCAACTACATGATTTTCAACTGCCATTGAATGATGGACAAGTTGAGCATAAACTTGCACTGTTCTTGAGTTAAATTTACATGGCTATGCCAGGATCGTGGTTCGATTCTTATGAATGAGAATGTTAAGAATGATTTTATTGAACTAGCAAAAATTGAAGAAGGAAGCATCTAGAGGTTAATGAAGGATCAGCAGCTCTTTTCTAGTGAACTACTGAAGCTGAATTATGGTTTGTCAGCTTCACATCTAGTGACGAGAATGAAGGATGAGAGGAGAACAAATGAGCTTTATGGTTTGTCCTTTAAAAAAGCTTAACGGAAATCTCATGGTTTTTTAAATTTCTATATGTCGATGAAGATCCGTAATTGATGCATTTCACCGTCCCATATTGACCTGCAAGTTAACTAGCCTAAATTTGTAATTCCCATTTGTGCGTGTGGGTCTGTGTATGAGAGAGAGAGAGAGAGAGAGAGAGGGAGAGAAATCATGTTCAATTGACCCTTTACTTCTTTTCAATATTGCTTGGTTTTTTCTTCCTGTTTTGAGGAAAGTCAATTTGTCTTTCATGTTAATCCACTATTCAGAACTTATCCAAGGGAATATTCAAACTTGTTGGAATATTTCATGTCTTTTCTTTAATTTGTATTTGCAATTGTGAAGTTTTATGTAGATAGACTAGAGCTTATGGTATGATGCATCTTTCATTTTGCAGGTTAAGAGCTAGACTTCTTGAGTCTTTTCACAGCAGCCCTGCCACCATTATCTCTAGTTGCTATGAAGAAGCTCTTAAAAGGGATCCAACGTGCAACCTCTCCTTAGAAAGACTAATCAAAATGCATAAAAATGGTTTGAACTTATCCTAGATATGAATTTTTGTTTTCTTATACAGATCTTGGATTGGTCAGATCCATACTAGTATTACATGATGGCAGATAAGGGCTGCTACCTAATTGTTGACATAACTTTTAGAATTTTTTGTAATATTTAAAATTGATATTTTTATCCTAGAACTCTATAGTCTGATTGTTTAAGAGATTTCTGACAGTATTTATTTTTACTAATTTCGATGAACACTTTTATTGCCATTTAGAATTATGTTGTGATAAGTGAATAGCTGTCTAGGTTACTGTAGATCCTGCTGTGCGACCTTTAATTCTTTGAAATCCAAATTAATATTGATTGTGATTAAGTGAATAAATCATTAGTCTGGACCTTTTTATGGTCAGGACTCGGGTATTGGAAAGTTGTAACTCATTCATCTAAAGGGTTGTTAAACTTTTTGATCATGAGAAAGCTGTCCTGCCTTTTGGGATGGCAAAGTGTGCTTTTGTCCACCACAGCTTGGTCATCTATTTTTAAGAGTTACAGGTAGTTTAGTGTATTCTGTGTTACCCAGTATCATAATACTAATGTCTAGTTCTAAATTTGTTTAAGACTGTGTCAATGGTTTACATTGTAATTACAGGTTGTTGGAGGTCTTAAAATCATCAACATTAAGTCTTTGAAAGGTCAGGATGTCTTCATATATGTGTCTCCAGATGAACCCAAGTTTCATAAATCTTTTATTTTTATTCCCTTATCATGAAAAGGAATCTGTTCATGAAACATCAAGTCAACCTTGTTCTTCTAAGTCATGAGTAGAAGTCCTTACTTGTCTCTTTAGAAGAAGGGGATTTTTTTCCTTTCTGTATTATATACTCTTAAACCTACAATGATCATAAGGGTTAACATACATATACCACTTCAATTACGATACATTTATTCTAAGCAATAAAGCATGGTCTTCTTTCTTCTTCATGGTCTGATTATGACTTGGAAACTTTAGATCTAGGTGAAACAAATACTTAATTGGGTCACAGGGCTGCTGCTTTACCATCCCTTTTCCTCTTTTCTTGTTCTTTTCCTTCTGTCTTAAATTCTTAATCAAACATAATACTTCTCCATTATTTCATACTCTAACCCAATTCTAATCTGAAATAGATACCTGTAAATCTGAAACAGTGAGAGGATCCCATAAAATCCCAAAGCTCAATTGAAGCAATAGCGTCTGATCCTTTGGTGCCACCATACCTTACATTTTAATCTGTCTTCCAATGACACTCTAATTCAGAGTCTGACAGTAAATTCAAATCTCCATGCCCCTAGTCGTTAAAAGTATATATGATGAATCTTTACTGTGATGAAGATGGCAATAGTAGTAGGAAAGTGGTGTGATTCAAGAGTATCTGTCAGCAAATTGGATTCAGATGGGATTGAGGGATTCAGGTCTGGTCTGTTTGCCTTAAAATTTTGACTTGATCTGATTCAGTAATCTGCTGGATTGTTGAAATTCTGATATGAACCTGAATCTGTGAAAAAAACAGAAGTGCTATTTGACAACACAACCCAAGCTGAGGACCTTACCTTTGATCCCACCTTTTTCATGCCCTGTGAACCATCCTCCCTTTAATTGACTTCTTGAAGTTCATCACTGCCGTCGCCACAGTGCCTGAAGCCTTGAACATGTTGGCGTTCTGGCCTGGGAATGCTGGCTGATGATGCTAGGGTTGAGAGCGGGAGGAGGGGAGCAGAGAATCTGCTCGTAAATTTAATCTGTTGTAACCAAGAATACACCTTTGGAAACCACCAATGTAGCCTATAGTCAGAATGTGTGCACATGTGTGCATGCTGGCATTCGCGCACACACACACAGAAAGAGAGCGGGGGGGGGGGGCGGAGAGAGTTGGGCTAGATGGGGTCTGTGTTGTGGGGTCCTATTTTAGTTATGCTGTTAGTCATATTTGATTCATGAATACCTTACCAGAGCCAAACTATCAAATCAGATCGAATCCTCAGCCCTGTGGACAAGAATACACGCAGGATGATTTAGTGAAGGTCACAGTGACATGTGGTGAGTACTTAACAAAAGTGCTTCCAGTGAAAATCTTACATCACTAGGGCTGCTGGTTATATGGAGGTCTTGGTGGAAGATGATGCAATAATGACTTAGCGGATGAAGCCTTAGAACTATAGATTGATCCTTGTTGTGGCAGATTGTCATCTCTGTATTTGTTAAAACAATCAATTAGTTGACCTAGAAATCATAACATAATTATTTCAATAATCAAGTCAGTTCGAGTAATAATTGGACCAGGTAGGGTTAGTCTTGAAGGATTCTATTTTAGTTATAGTTTGTTAGTAATATTTGGATAATGATCTAGTTACAACAAATCCTGAATCTCCTGCCGGAACCAAATTATTGAAGCAGGTCCGAGAGAATGTGCATGATGATTTGGTGAAGGTTGTAGTTTGTGCGGCTAGCACTCAACCAAAGTGCTCGCTGTCATGTAGGGAAGGGAACAGTTTCCCTTCAGAATGTTCAGGTTGCATCTAAAATTTTTTTCTAATATTCTACTTGTTTAAGGATCAAATTCTTACTTGAATGCAGCGGAACCAGAGATCAAATCCCAAATTATCTGATGTAAACTTTCGCGGAGGTCTGGATGTGCAGACCCTCTACTTCGCATGCACATCAAACGCCGCAAGAAAGCGGGATGAACTCTAATCTAATTGCCTTCGCAACACAATCAATTGAGAGATGAGATGTACTAGTGTGACTCCTCAAACCAGCAGGTGGGACATCCAAAGAGACCCCACGCCCAAAGGAAGAGGGATGGCAACAAGGAGAGAGGCCAAAGGGAGGAAGGGACCTCTCTCTCTTCTCATGCCTCTCTCTCTCTTTCTCTCTTCTCTCAATCTGATTTGTTTACTTTGCTATTTTTTCATGCATCCATAGGTAGAGACTCTCTCTGTTTATAGATGATTCCCATGACCCAATGAGAGTAGGACTCTTAACTCAAATCCGATTTGAATTGGTCCAATACTCATGAAAGAAAGATTCTTACATGAGATAGAATTGCCATCACTTATGACATCCACTTTGCACCCACTTCCACACCCACTTGGGATGCCCCAAATAAGCACCAAATCAGGTTTTGGTCGTCCTTCATGAAGGGGTATTCCCAGTGCAAGTGAAAATACTCATACCTCATCCAAAACAGGTCCAATTCGAATCCGATTTGAAATTGGTTCGAAACAATTTCGAAAGGCTGTCAATTTCAAACTCTTTAGGACTTTTGTACCAAGTCTAACTTGAATTTTGGACCCAATTAAGTCCAACTAATTCAGATCTAATCTGAAATTAATTAATACTTAAATTTAATCTTTCATATTCTCCATAGATCATAGATCAGAAATTATTCATCCTCGAGATCGAATTTGAACCTCATATGTAGTGCTAGCTAGACATAGTCAACTCTTCAATTTCGTTTGACCCATAACTTAATTTTCAATCAAGTTAGCTTATATGTTCAATCAAGTCTAGTACTTCCAAATTGGATATATAAACATAGATCAATTTCTTCCTACTTTGTCTGACTTGTGTGCGTGACTCCATAGGTTCAAACACTAAGCCGGTAGCATAGGAACCAATTTCTGCACTAATCGAGATACCATCTAGTAATAGTTTCCGACGTCCAGATAGGTCGAATTATCGCAAAAGAATATTCTAGAATCCATACACATGGTTACCGCATAATTCATTCTTTTGATCCTGAATGCTCTAGGATGGTCTCAGATTAACTGTCAACCGAGATTGCTTCATTCGCATTGTATTTCAACCTTTCAAATTCATTTTATGGATCATCCTGGTCAAAGTTTTGCTAAATTGAAATACAGTGATACATCAACTCTAATAATTTGGAGGGGTCAATCTTATCTTGATCCACACAGACTTTGCAAGTACTTAACTGTATCCAGTAGTCTTCTGTTACTGCATTAGAAATCCAGATAGTCTGGCATCAAAGTACAGTGAGTTGCTTGCAAGTCACTATGGTGATCTTAGGTCTGAAGGATACTTATACCTATGTGTTTCGTGAGCAGCTCTTGACAGCAGAATGCTCAGCAGGTGAGTCACTTGTTTAGTGACGATATACCTCTACATCTCACCTGTATGCCATACCAGTGTCACCATACTCCTTGATTAAAAGGACAACCAACCCATATGGCACACAACAACTTTCACTTGATAAACGTCATCGTCCCATAATGACGTATCATTTGGTCGCGAACATGTTTAAGAACTATACGATAAATTCTCTCTTTATCTCTTTATCGCACACTAACATAGTTCTAAGCTCTGTTGTTAGAATCGTATGAGTTGCGATTCGACTCGTACGAGTCGAGTCAAGTCAAACCTTCATCGAGTCGAATCGCAATGGAGAATAAAAAAAAATAGGAATCGTACTTGAATCATCGACTTGTGTGTTGAATTGTCCACTTCACTGGATCGTCCAATTCCATCGATTCGGTAAAGGTAGGTTTCCAGACTTCTAGAACAGTGCCGTTCGTTGATTTGGGAAGTCGAAGAGTCCAAAATTTTTCAAAATAGCTTTGAAAATCAATTCGCAAAAAAAATTGAGGGTACGTGAAATCTTTCAACTTCTATTTCCCCTTCTCTCTTCTTCTTCAATTTCTCTCTCTACTGATGCGATCGATTGCTTCTACGAGCTTCAACGGCAAGAGGAAGAGGCCCGGTGTTCTCTCTCTCTCTCTTCCCTGTTCGTCTTCCCCAAGAGGATGCCTCAAAGCCCAGGAAGCCTTTCTTTGAGCTTCGCTGTCGCTCTCTCGCTCTCTTTTTTTTTTTTCGTTCGAAGCCTTATTTCGTCTTCTTTCTCTCAAATGAGAGAGACGGGTGGGGTTTTACGAATAAGGGTCAAAGGAGAAAAGCCTATGATCATGAGAGAGACGGCAGGACCCTCCTTCGTTTTGACCTCTTTGGGCAGGCTGGTCCCCTATTCTCTTTCTGAGAGGGGTGGGCTGTGGCCCAACTTCCATCTTCTTTCTGTGGTCCCAGTTTCATTTTTTTCTCTCTAAAGCAAAAGTATGTGTTCGCGAAGGCCTGTATACAGCCACAATTCCATAGTCATTTAACTGGTATGTACATGAAAGTTGCTCTGTTTACTTATTTTTTTTTATGTAATAGTTTTTTTTATAAATTTCAAGTTTTTTTTTGTAACAGTACTTGTTTTTATTGAATCATGCCATCTAGAAGAAAAACTAAGATTGTAGATCCACAAACGTCTTTCTATTTAGACAATGTGATTATCAAATTCATTGCACAAAATAGGATATTATTATTTTTTTATCATCTTTATAATGTAAATTTTGTTTTTATGCTAATTTTTATCGTTTTATAAAAAAATTGAATTTGTTACTGAATCTTACGGTTCGAATCACGATTCGAGTCACGATTCAAGTCAAAGGATGGACGATTCACGAGTTGAATTTCGATTTGACAACTATGGTTCTAAGGATTTCATCATAGCACAAGAGTTCAAGGAAGATGTCGCTTTGTGATGAAAAATATCAGAATAACTATTATTCAATAATCAATAATTCATATACAAGGATAAACTCAATCGTCACACGATTGATTTTAGGATACAATTTCCAACAACTTTCACTTGGATTAAAGTCAATCAGGACAGTATCTTATATCCATTTTTTATTTGAAGTCATCGAACTCTTTGATTTTGAGAGCTTTAGTGAAGGGGTCGGTTAGGTTCTCCTTTTCGTCGATCTTCTGAAGTTCGACGTCATCATGGTTTACGATCTCTCGCACCAGGAGATAGCGGCGCATCCGATGCAGCATCGTATTCCACTTCGCAAACAGAATCGATCACAGTATGTTGCTTGGAACTCTTCCAGCAAACAGCTC
The DNA here is from genome assembly GCF_000442705.2 of Elaeis guineensis. NCBI lineage: Eukaryota > Viridiplantae > Streptophyta > Magnoliopsida > Arecales > Arecaceae > Elaeis > Elaeis guineensis. The sequence goes on along the minus strand of NC_025993.2, from coordinate 154,520,604 downwards.
CTTCATTCAGAGTAAATACGTAGTCCGATACACTTCTGTGTCATCACAATCTGATTGAAAACTGGAATCAGTATATCTCACAAGTTTCAGGTCAGTATCTCCATAGATAAGTCATTGATTTTTAGTATTTCTCAAATACCTAAGAATTGCTTTCGCAATCTTTCAATGCTTCTCATCCGGATTAGACTGGTACCTACTCACTACTCCTAGTGAATAGGCCACATCCGACCTCATAGATGTCATAGCGTACATGATAGATCTCACTGCTGGAGAATATGGTATTCTACTCATGCGCTCTCTCTCCTTAAGAGTTATTGGATAATTCTTCTTGGAAAGAGTAATTCTATGGCCTATCGGAAGATAGCTTTTTTTAAAATTATCTATGTTGAACCACTTCAACAAGGTATCAATATACGTGGATTGGGATAGTCCAAGCATCCTTCTAAATCTGTTCCTATAGATCTTCATCCCAAGGATGTAGGATACTTCTCCCATCTTCATGGAGAACTGTGATGATAGCCACAGCTTCACACTCTATAAAGTCGGAATGTCATTTCTTAGTAACAGTATGTCATCCACGTATAGCACAAAAAAATGACTACAGAATCAGAAGCCCACTTGTAAACGCAAGGCTCTTCTTCGTTCGTAACGAAGTCATACGTTTTGATCACCTTATCAAAACGCATGTTCCAACTCGATGCCCGCTTAAGTGCATAAATAGACCTTTTCAGCTTGCACACTTTCGACTTATCTGTATATGTGAATCCTTCAGGTTGTATCATATATACCTCTTCTTCCAGCTCCCCATTAAGGAAAGCGGTTTTGACATCCATCTATCAGATCTCATAATTTAAGTGTGCAGCAATAGCAAGCATAATCCGGATGGATTTGAGCATTGTCACAGAAGAAAATATTTTGTCATAGTCAATACCATAATGCTGACGGTAACCCTTGGCAACTAGACGGGCTTTATAGGTCTCCACCTTCCCGTCCGCTCCTCTTTTCCTCTTGAAAATTCATTTACACCCTATGGGTTTTACCCTTCGGACGGATCAACCAATGTCCATACACCATTGATCTCCATAGACTCCATCTCGGACTTCATGGCCTCAAGTCATTTCTGAGAGTCGGGCCTTTGCATGGCCTCTATATAGGTGATCGGATCCTCATCATTTTCATCAAGTTCGATGGGGTCATCATGCCAGATCAGAAAATCGTAGTATTTGTTCGACTGATGCGGTATTCTACCGGATCTCCTTAATGGTGCCTCTACTGGCTCTAAATTTGATTCACCAATCAAATCTAATTCTGTGTATGTCGGTCCTCCAACCTCATGAACTTCATCAAGTTTAATTTTACAGGCATTAGCTCCTTCACCAAGGAACTCTTTTTCTAAAAAGACTGTCCGACTGCTGACAAATATTTTTTGCTCTGCAGCGAAGTAGTAGTACTCTTTAGTTTTCTTTGAGTACCCTACGAACAAGCATTTATCAAACTTCGGTTCGAGCTTATCTGTCTTTAAATGCTTGACATAAACTGGACACCCCTAGATCCTAAAGTGTGAGTACCGGCTTACGCCCAGTCCATATCTCATACGGAGTCTTATCGACAGACTTGCTGGACACCTTATTTAAAATGTAGCAGGCAGTTTTTAGAACATATCCCTAAAAGGAGATTGGCAGACTCGCAAAGTCCATGGATCGGATCATGTCTAACAAAGTTCAATTCCTCCTCTCGAAAACACCATTATGCTGTGGTGTTCCAGGAGGGATCCACTGTGAGAGAATCCCATTCTCTTTCAAATATGTCAGGGACTCACTGGTGAGGTATTCACCTCGGTCTGATCGAAGGATCTTAATACTCTTTTCAGTTTGTTTTTGTACTTCAGCACGGAATCGTTTGAACATTTCAAATGATTCTGACTTATGCTTCATAAGATAGACATACCCATATCTCAATAGGTCGTCTGTAAATGTAATGAAGTAGTAGTATCCTCCTCTGGTACTTATGTTCATAGGCCCGCATATATCAATATGTATTAGACCTAGCACATCGCTGGCTCTTTCACCTTTTCTCTTAAAAGGTGACTTAGTTATCTTACCAACTAGACAAGACTCACAGGTAGGCAATGATTCACAATTATCTATCTCAAGGACACGTTCCTTGATCAACTTGTCAATCCTATTTTTGTTCACATGATCAAACCTACAATGCCAAAGGTAGGATTCACTGACATTATCTAATTTAGAGCATTTACTGACTGTGTACATTACACTAACAGGCCGTGATATTATGTATATGCCATGTTTCAATTGTCCACGTATAATTGTAGTATCATTCATAATGATATCACAAAAATCATCCTTTATTATAAACTTGTAACCAAGTTTGGTCAAAAGGCCTACAGAGATGACATTTATCATAAAGGAGGAACAATAATGATAATTATTTAACATGACACTACTAGACTCGAAGACAAGCTGCAAAGTTCTCAAGATTAGAACTGAAACAAGACTTCCATCTCCAACGTTAAGGAACCGCTCGTCCTCTCGAAACTTCCTACTTACCTGCAGTCCATACAACGAATTGCATATATTGATAGGACTTCCGGTATCCAATACCCAGGTAGTAGTATTACAAACAGAGAAATTATAAGAAGTTATCATATAAGTACCTTGTGAAGCAACCGCTTGCTTCTCTTATTTTTAGGCCTGTTTGGGTCAAAGGTAGCTATATAAGCAGGACAATTCTTTTTCCAATGATCCAGCTTCTTCTGCTGCAGAAGAAGCACTCTGCCTGGCTCTTGTCAACTTTTGACGGTTTGCTCTGCTGGGGATCGACAGCACGGAATTTCTGCATTTTTTCTTCTTTTCTCTCCTAGAGGATCGACGCCCTGCAAATGAACCTTCCACTAAATTCACTGGCTCTTTCTGGAGCTGGTGATCCTTCTGAAAAATCTACAATAACCCTAGCAAACCATGGTAGTTTACCGCAGGCTTCGTCATTTTATAATGACTGAGAAAGGATATGTAGGATTTCAGTAGCGAATTGAGGATAGCATTCTTACCTAACTGTTCATGCAATGGAAAGCCAAATTTGCTAAGATGTTCAATCTGCTCAATCATATACAATACATGATCAGTGACTGAAGCTTCCTCTCGCATACGGACATTGAATACTGTGCAGGAAGTTTTATGTCTCTCCGCATCCTCAGGGGTGCCGAAGGACTCATTCAACATTTGAATGATCTCTTCTGACTGTGCATCTTCAAACTTACAATTAAGTTCGTCGTTCATAGCTGCCCTCATCACGCAACGCACAATCGTGTGGTCATTGAGCCACTTCGTGTAAGTCTCTCGCGGCACGAGGAGCATTAACTGCAGGTTCTTCAGATGCCTGATCCGTAAGGACATACAAAATCCTCTCGTACTCCAACACGGTCTTCATCTTTCGATACCAGTTATCGAAGTTGGATCCAGTGAGCCTGTCGCTGTCCAACAGCGTATGGAGGGACGGTGTGTTGGCCATAACTAAAAGGAGAAAATACTAGCCTATTAGTATATGAATTATTTTTGATCCCGAAGACATGGACTTTAGTCTAAAGGTTCTCCCACTATTTTTACGAATTGATAGCCTCTACCTCCAACTCGAGGAATTACACTAATTCTTTAGCGGGTATTAGAATCCACACGGACTGCATTTAGGCCCGAGTGTGGCTCGGCCAACCTTAGTGCATCCGTGGATAGGTTCATAACCAATTATTTCTCCGAACAACTTCTACCAATAAGTTTTGCCCCAGGCGTCCCTTCAGCAGGCGTGAGGCGCTTCCACTGAAAATCCTGGTTAGGTCCAACCATTAACATGACACATCAAGTGCATCCAACAAATAGATATCCATGCCCGAGTGTGGCTCGGCCAACCGAGCATTGATCTGAAGGTACATCATGATGATCATATGATAATGATAATTTCAATACGTAATAGACATCAGGCGTGTGGCACCTCCAATGCCTATTTGGAATATTGGACTCATTATCACGCATCTTAATGGAAGGCGATGATCAAGTTATCTCATAACTTTATCACTTTATGGATCTAATAATTTAGAGGATTTGATTTCATTGATCTGAGGATAAGAGAAGAAGTTGACCTGCAAGCTGCAAATCTTTCCACTGACTTCATCAAGTCATGTAAAGGATTAGGCACAAGTTGGTCTAAAGACACCTAATTCAATCACACTGATTTACCTTAATGGCATGGGTCTGCACGAATCAACTAGTGACCTAATCAAAATATAATCTACCACGTTGGTCAGGTAAGTGAGATCAGTGGAAGGGATATGTCCTTAACTCACTGTAGATGCATCTAGGTGAATAGCTCCTAATTAAAAATCACTTGATCGAATTTGACAAACTTATCTTAGACACAAATTGGTTAATTAGTTTCGATTTAGCAAATCAGAAGGTTCCGGCTCAATCACGGAGCCATGATCATAGTCCATTTATAAGGGTCAAACACATGGACTTGATCAAACTACAACTATTGAGATTGATCTAGAGAAATACTGATCTGATCTAATTCAACATTTGATTAGATTTAATCAATTTCTCTACATGATCTGTATGTATTTCTAATCCTAGATCTAACCCATTAGAAGGATCTGATTCATGCTAACCCTTTGTCCATCGTTTTATATAGTGTCTTAATGATCTTCAATTCTTAAATCTAGATCATTCAAAACTTAATTCATAACTAAGTGTGTGAAACGTGTGTTTCAGTCTATAGAACATTCTACAAGGGATTCAGACAAAGCATACCATATGTTTCAACACATAAAAGTAAAATTTTCATATTATGTTTAACAATTAAACATACATAGATATGATCTAAACTTCATACATACATCTCATGTATTATGACAACCTTTAGATCTATACTGTTTACATCAAATGTAACATGCAATTCAGATCTAAAATAATTTTATATCTGAATTTTATCCTATTGTAATGAATCATAAATCACTTTAGATCCAATCTAAATATATTTATGATCAAAACAATATACAAAAATCTATTCATTTTTTTCTTCATGAAATCGGATCATAATGACACCCCTACACGTCATAAGAGAACCCATCGAATGGGTAAAAGAGAGATTAATCTCTTTAATCTCCTATGACCGGACGGTCCGATGATCTCATCAATCCGAGTACTAGGCTACTAAGATCTAAAATCTAATTTTATATATAATTACATCAACATATAATTATTGACAAAACTATTTTATGTCATGAACATATCCTTGATCTTATCAATGTTCTTCATCTAATCTAATTAGATTTAATGTATCATATACACTATATCAGATCTGAAACATATCTTATACTGATTATAAAACATCAATTTCAGATTTGATATCATATAGAAAATTAATTAGATGCAAATATGAATGCATAAGGAATAAATTTTTGGTAAAATCTGTTTTTTGCGCAGTGCTGAATTTCAATAGGATTCAAATCTAAATATCCATCAAAATGGATCCAATTCAGATCTAAAATAAATCTCACTTCATAAGAAAAATAATAATATTAAAATTCTAATAAAATAAATTTAAAATAAATTTTAATTCATGTTGCTATTCAATCAGAAATTCAGCAACAGCAAAATTCTGTTATAACAGACTTATAACAACCTCAATCAACCATTGATTAGGCACCTCTAATCCGATCAAAATCAGATCAGAAGTTTTATATAAACATATTTAAATCAGATTTAATGTCCTACAAAAAATCTCAATTAAATCTCATATAATTTTTTTTGAAAAATTTCATCATGCATGCATATATTTCAAGCCTGCTCTGATACCAATTGTAGGGAAGGGAACAGTTTCTCTCCAGAATGCTCAGGTTGCATCTAAAAATTTTCTCTAATATTCTACTTGTTTAAGGATCAAATCCTTACCTGAATGCAGCAGAACCAGAGATCAAATCCCAAATTATCTGATGGAAACCTTCGCGGAGGCCTGGATGTGCAGACTCTCTACTTCGCATGAACGTCAAACGTCACAGAAAAGCGAGATGAACTCCAATCCAATTGCCTTCGCAACACAATCAATCGAGGGATAAGATGTGCTGGTGTGACTCCTCAAACCAGCAGGTGGGACACCCAAAGAGAACCCACGCCCAAAGGAAAAGGGGCGGCAACAAGGGGAGAGGCCAAAGGGAGGAAGGGACCTCTCTCTCTTCTCACGCCTCTCTCTTTCTTTTTCTCTTCTCTCAATCTGATTTGTTTACTTTGCTATTTTTTCATGCATCCATAGATAGAGATCCTCTCTATTTATAGATGATTCTCATGACTCAATGAGAGTAGGACTCTTAACTCAAATCTGATTTGAATTGATGCAATACTCATGAAAGAAGGATTCTTATATGAGATAGAATTGCCATCACTTATGATATGCACTTTGCACCCACTCCCACACCCACTTGGGACGCTCCAAATAAGCATCAAACCAGGTTTTGGTCATCTTTCATGAGGGGTATTCTCAGTGCAAGTGGGAATACTCATATCTCATCCAAAACAGATCCAATTTGAATCCGATTCGAAGTTGGTTCGAAATAATTTCGAAAGGCTGTTAATCCCAAACTCTAGGACTTTTGTACCAAGTCTAACTTGGATTTTGGACCCAATTAAGTCTAATTAATTCAGATCTAATTTGAAATTAATTAGCACTTAAATCTAATCTTTCATATGCTCTATGGATCATAGATCAGAAACTGTACATCTCCGGGATCGAACCGGAACCTCATGTGTAGTGCTAGCTAGACATAGTCAACTCTTCAATCCCGTTTAATCCATAACTTAATTCTCAATCAAATTAGCTTATATGTTCAATTAAGTCTAGTACTTCCAAATTGGATATATAAACATAGGTCAATTCCTTCCTACTTTGTCTGATCTGTGTGCGTGACTCCATAGGTTCAAACACTAAGCCGGTAGCACAGGAACCAATTCCTGCACTAATCGAGATACCATCTAGCAATAGTTTTCGACGTCCAGATAGGTCGAATTATTGCAAAAGAATATTTCAGAATCCGTACACATAGTCCCCGCATAATTCGTCTTTTTGATCCTGAATGCTCTAGGATGGTCTCAAGTTAACTGTCAATCAAGATTGCTTCATCGGTATTGTATTTCAACCTTTCAAATCCATCTCATGGATTATCCTGGCAAAGGTTTTGCTAAATTGAAATACAGCAATACATCAACTCCAATAATCTGAAGGGGTCAATCCCATCTTGATTCACACATAGACTTCGCAAGTACTTGACTGTACTCAGTAGCCTTCCGTCACTGTATTAGAAATCCAGATAGTCCAACACCAAAGCACAGTGAGTTGCTTGCAAGTCACTATGGTGATCTCAGGTCTGAAGGACACTTATACCTATGTGTTTCGTGAGCAGCTCTTGACAGCAGAACGCTCAGCAGGTGAGTCACCTATTTAGTGACGATGTACCCCTACATTTCACCTGTATGCCATACCAGTATCACCATACTCCTTGGTTAAGAGGACAACCAATTCATATGGCATACAACGATTTTCACTCAATAAATGTCATCGTCCCATAATGACGTATCATTTAGTCGTAAACATGTTTAAGAACTATACGTTAAATCCTCTCTTTATCGCACATTAGCATAGTTCTAAGGACTTCATCATAGCACAAAAGTTCAAGGGAGATGTCGCTTTATGATGAAAAATATCATAATAACTATTATTCAATAATCAATAATTCATATAAAAAGATGAACTCAATCGTCACACGATTGATTTTAGGACACAATTCCCAACATGTCAGTCTTACACAACCAAGGGAGATAGGTTTAAGGAACTATTGGTGGAAGATGATGCAATGGCTATACAAACTGAACCTTAGGAGTTAGGACTATAGATTGACCTTAGTTATGTGAACCAGAGGTTCTTGTTTCATTCTTGGGAAGTGTATCCCAAGCATTTGGCCTTTGCTAATTATAGTATAGTTGGGCTTCCCTCCATCTCTCTCTTACTGTAAAAGAAAATCTTGGTTATGGCAGATTGACATATGTGTTGTTTCCTACAAGTGATCTGTTAGTGGACGACGTATTGATCATAGCGGGTTGGTAAATATTGTTTCTTCCAAAAGCAGAATTTTCATCTTTAAATTTCATGTTTTCTAATTAAGGACATGATGGGTATGTATATGGTGACAACATTCAACATAGGATCAAAAAGAACAACATAATCTGCCACCTTCTGCAGTTTGCGTGGTGTATTTATTGTTGTTTGTGTACTCTTGAGTAGATCATGAATTTAACAATCCTGTTTATCACTGTATAACAGCCATGGCCTAAAATGTCACAGGATGTTATTGTACTATTTAGTGAATCAATATTCTGCAAGAGTCAAGTTTCGAATTATCTTGCTACTGGGTTATAACTGCCTGAATGCTCATACAAAAACATTAAAAAGCAAAATTCTTTTAATTAATTTGTATTTAAATAATTGTACAATTGGTATATTTTAACAATATTGATATAAAAAATTTTGATTAAATCCTTGAACAGTGAATGCGAAAATAATTGCTGGCCCTTACATGACCTTGTTATAATGGTCTTATTGCATATAAAACCATTATTTATGGGTCATTGTGTACATTTAGAATGTTATGTGAGTCTTGCAAATCCATTGTGCTGCCATTATGTCACTGTAATAGCTGTCATTTGTAGCCATGGAGTAAGTTTCATTTATTCAGGCTAGATTATAGATTATTACTGAATATGGAGGCCATGGATGTGTCAATTGACTTGAGTTTGAATTGAAATCTGTTGTTCTGGTCATGGTCCCTAACATTGCCTATCATTGATTAGAGGTGATTTGGCTTCATTTTAAAGGTGAGTTAGGTGTGAAGACTCATAATGATTAGCAAGAATCAAATATTAAGGTAAAACTTATAGGAGCCTGTACACAAGGGATCTGGTGTTTTTGTCGTTTATAAGTTGCTTAATTGATGACAAACATCAGTTCTATTCCTCTTATTTCAGGTCATCATGACTGAAAGATCTAGGATATGTGACTCGAGACATTATTTTCAGAAGGTGACGTAGTCTTAATGTTTGGTATTTATCAGCCATCATGCTAGTTTGTCAGATCTGCTAGAATTAGTGGGACTTGTTGTTGGGCAGAAGTTGTGGATATATGTCCTTGCAGACATTTTTATATTCTTTTGCTGAGCTCAATGAGGACAAATTTATTTGGGTTTAATTCGATGGGTCAAATCCTACAGGTCTTTTAGGAAAAATCAGCATATGTTAAACTCATCATGATGTTTAACATTCAGTTGTGGCTGGGAATTGTCTAAACTAACCCTTGGATTTGCCTAGATGGCTAAAATATATGTTTCTAATGAGCATTAAGAAAATATTAAGTTTGAAAATTGATATGAAATTCCTCTAAGCTTCAAGGGGGCATTTCACTATATCAAAAAAAAAGAGAGGAATGTCAAGTTTTTTGCCACAGGCATTGTTAAAGATTTGTTTATCTTGTACAATGGTATAATCAAGTAAATTTTCTAGTTCCAGATTGGCAGTTAGGTTCCAGATTTTCTTAGCTTTATCCTTTTAACAAATTGAGGAGCCACCTATGAGAAACCTTTTCTTTTCCTTATCCTTGTCCTCCTTTGCATGAGTTTACAAATAAAACTGTTCATCAGGCCAACTATGGTCATGCAGTCAGTGAAACATCTACAAATAAAACTGTTCAAGCTCAGATCTTTAAGTTCCTTTTTATAGATATTGACATGGATATAAAATTAACAACAGATGACCGTTTCAGAAGATTACAATGTCGACATGGATGTGTCGAGGGCAGAACTTAATGTAGTAAACATGGCTAGAGCTTTTTGTTTGTGAGCATGCGTGTGCTTTACTTCATTTATTTTTCTGTATTGTTCGTGGAAATATATGTAGTTGTGTCTAATACAAGATCATTGTAACCCACTTTCATAAATGATCTGATTTTGTTTCCCTTGAGAAAATCTGGAACCCAATAATCCCAAGATCATGATTCAAGACTTCATGCTGAGCTAGGAAGCTAGCTTACCATCTGAACCGGTCTCCCCCGTACTTAAGATATATAATGACACTAGCAGATTTCTAGTTTATCCTAGTCTTGAATATATTATCTCTTACAGGAAATTACAGTACTATTCTACTGTTGGAGATGATGACTTTGCATCTGGATGCTGCTGATGGGAAGTCTAGCATATGGGGAGAGCTCGCTTCATGTTTCCTAAAACTTTTAACTGCCACAATATCCGATTATGAAGATCGCATCTCAGCAAATGTACGAAGGGATCCAACCAGCATCGTATCTTCCGGAAAAATTCCAACAGCTTTCACCAAGGGTCAGGCAAGAAAGACATGGAGGGTTCGTTGTAGATGGTGGTTGACACGGCATTTCAGCAAGAATGCCTATCTTTCAGAAATGCAAGCTGGTTAGTCGGCATTCCCTATTATACTGAACTTAGTGGGACTGTTTGCATGGCTAACTAGGTTGGTTGTGTGATAATTCTAAAAAAAAAAGGGCAGCAGCTCAAGTGATGGCCACTGTGTACTCATCTCTTTTTACGTCAGAAATAAATTTTTAAGTGAAACGGGATGGAGAACATTTTATTGCAATTATGTGATAAGTAATTCATAGGTCTTATGTGGCGGTAGAATGAATAAAATATTCTTTATTTCAACAGGTGATTGGGAGCTGCTAACCTCGAAGGCTGCATGTGCATCCCATCTGTATGGGCCAGAAAATGATTATGCAAAAGCTGTTCTTAGCAGTTTGCAGGAGGGAGGAGATAATGATCGCATCACATTTCTGGACGCACACTTGCGAAACCCTATGAAGTTGCATGGGTTTCTGAACAAGGCAGCTTCACAAAGGGATGGTTTTCATGAGGTGGGCCTGGAAACAGGTTGAGATGCCTTAGCTGACATATTTGGTGGTCATCGTCCTGGTTCTCTATTTTCCTTTCCATGGCTTCAGTTTCCTTGTGAGTGCAGGTCTGGGTGGAGTTTGATGCCTCAGCTGACATTTTTGGTACTCCGGTTTCTTCTCTGTCATCCTTCATTTTCCTTTGTGCGCTGTGCTCCAACGTTCATGAGAGATTGTGGGGCTCGTATCTTCTCAGCGCGGCTATTGCTGTCTCTCTCATCAGTTTTGGTAGGGGGTCATTGTTCTGGTTCTTCCTTTTGTTTTTCCTCACCCTTCCAGGTATCGGGCATGTGCTGTTTGGGTGTTGGTTGACGATATGACCAATATATGAAATGAAATATAGAAAAAGCAAAAGTATCAAAGCAAACTTCCATGTAAGGCCATGTTTGTGTTATAGGGGTTAATATATATAGTGAAAACAAATCATCTTCTTCATCCCCGCCCTTTCCTCCATCAGAATCCAGGGGTTTGCTAAATTTTAAAGATTTTTCTTTTGTAAAGAAACAATTGTAGTCTTTCTTAGCTTCGGAAATATTCTCGAAATCCGAGGAACGAGCAACCCTCTTCAAGGGCAGGGCATTGTCCGTTATGTAGTCGAAGGAGCCTTGCTTTGCACGGATGCGCAGCCTATGAAAGGCTGCAAACTTATTTGGACGGTATGGGGGTGCTCTTTTTCTATGGAGACGTGGGTGAATCATCAAAAAAAAGGTTTAGGTTTGAATTAGAAAGGTGACAAAGCCCAACTCACAATTTCAAAAGTTTTCATATTGCCAGCTTATTTCCAGGCCCAGTGACTGAATATTTATCGAAAAAGTCACAATCGTGAAAACTACCAGCAAGCTTGCGTTCTGGCCTTCATTTGACTAGCTTGGCCTCAAGCAGACCAGCTCGCCACCTTTACCGGTAACGTATTCGGAAAATGATGAAAAGCCCCAGACTCTCGAATGCATGTCCGTGTCCTAATCATATAAGCTAACAGCATGTACAAATAAAATTAAGGTATGAAATTTTATGTTCTTCCAACAGCCTATCAGAAAGATTATGATTGAAGCGACCTTACACGTTGGATCGAATAGCTAGTCTCACCTGCATGAAAAGATAAAGATGATCGCCACACCTAGGCTGGCATAAAATGCTTTATCGGTCTCGAGTTATATCTGAATGTGCCGCGTTCGTTGGAAAATAAGCTGATAAATTTCTCACCCAAAACACAAAGAAAATCAAAAATAAGCACCTAAAGTTTGCTTTGTGCGAGAATCAACTTAAACATCCAAATAATAATATCGGGAGTTCCATCTCCACTAAGCTTTCAATTTAGAAATATTGATTAAATGTTGATTGAGGCACATTGGTATAATTATAAACATAAAATGCCATATCAGATCGAACCGTATAGCACATCCCATATCCTACCGTACATACCACATCGATATTCAATATGCCCCTTTGTACCATCCCGAATTCTATACCAATATTGTAAAAGAAAAGTATTGATATGAGATCCGATACCAAGACAACCTTCATTGTAAGCACCGTATCTCCACAACATTTTTAGCATTTATATAAAAATTAAAGACAGCACAAGCCCTAAATTTGAATTTCAAAGATTAACTTCTTGCCCATAGAGTTGCAATTATCTTACAGAACATAATGCTTCACTTCTAGACCTGTTCAAGTTACATGTACAACAAATGGGGCAAACCAATCCAAAGAATGGGTAGACAAAGAACTGCAATCAAAATAAGAAGCATCTGAAAGCCCGTGTGTAAAAACTTTTGGTGTAGGTTTCCATAAGCATTGAAGCTGATGTTCATAGGCTCATATTGTCATCTCCCGCTTTTCAACACAGCAAATACCAGCTTCTTGTTATATCTAACTAATCTTAAACAGAGTCCATACTTTCCATGGCAAAACCACCATTAGTCATGGCATCGATATTAACTAAAATATATATATGGTGACAGCAAGCACAATACAAGCAACAGCACTTAGGCACTTTGTCCTTTTGGTTTCTCATACGCAAGAGTGAACAAGATCTTGCACACCACATCAAGACCTGGAATGTATCAAATTTACATTCATAACAGTTTTAACATAAAATAACTGACTCAAGACTCTGCAAGCAGTCTGTTCCCTGCACTGTACATTTTCATGTCACCAACAATGAAGAAAAGCGCTACCGTGCCATTAAATGCATACCTCATGAGAAACTCTACAGCATCAACTCACCTCTTCCGCCTTTTTGATTCAACCTGGAAACACAAACAAGAAAAATACACCAACAAACCATTAATGAACCAAAATGCATCAGAGTAACTAACAGTAAGCAATCTCAGCAACAGGGTTCCTCAAGACATCACATAGTATTTCTCAAAGAGATGCTATGACAATGGGAAATGTTTAATCATCCCAGTTCCTCATTTTAAGCAGGTGCGACCACCAGGCAATGGTGTTTCTTTTCCACCTAAGAAAAATATTATCATGGGTTAAAATATTTGCCACTATATCATCTCTTTCCTGATGTCTACCTTCCCCATTTGGGATACAACAGGCAAAGATTTTGGAATTAAAATCTTGCATAATGCGTCGTAGGATCTATGAATTTAAATACCCTTTTCTATCTTGTGGGAGAATGTAGTAAGGTTACAAACTTGCAATCATATAAAATGGAGCTAAAACAGTGGCCCCTTTTCCAGTCAAAGAGTGCCTGATCCTTAATAAATTTAAAAAGCTCAGACGAGCACCCAAAACCAAACAGAGACAGGTTTGTATCTTTCACACAGAAGAAGGATTCACCTTCCTTCCACAAGTCCATCATGGATCATCCGCTGGTTGCTTTGAGAGCTGCGCAGGTGGATGAATGATGGAGTTCAGAGCACTTTCTGATCTGCGAAATAAGGACCCAATGGTGGATTCGCATGAAGGATGATGAATCATTCTTTCGCATGAAAGATACAACCCCGATCCTACCAAACATCCAACGATCAGCCATGATGATGACAAGTAATCAAAAACAGCATCCAATGGCTTTTATTATTATGCATGTCATCTTCTTCGGTTCATTCCAGCAACAACAACAAACAAACAAATACAATCATTAGCCTCAACACAAAATAATATTTTATTAACTTAAAAATTTAACTGTGAACACAAAATGAACAATATCTCTGATAAGCTATTTACATTGAGGATCCAAAATATAGATCATGATGTGAAATTAGAGTCCAGTAGGTATATATGCTTCTAGACTGGTCGGGGTTGAGCTGATAATTTGGGAGGAGCATGCAGACTGCTTTCTTCGCCCAGAACTTGGTTGTTGCACTTTTTCTCAATAGGAAATCCCAAGTTAAAGGATATATTGTAATATCAAGAGTGTGTATTGTGTCTCCTTGATGCAGAACCCAGATTCCCCATCTTTGATTTTGCACAGATAGGATTCAAGCTTAAAATTAAGACTCTCACAATAGCAGAACAGTATGTTTGTTTATACAGTTCATCATGCAGTTTCTGCATTGTTTATAAACAGGCACCCCTTTGGGTGTGTCATGCTCGTGTTAAAACTTTGCAATTGCATACATGCCACTTTTTCCCTAATGAGGGTGCACTAGCTCCACTTGCTCTCCAGTTTCACAACATCGTCGGCCACATTATCCCAAACATGTATATCACAAAAAATGCCAAAAATTACCATGTGATATTGGCAGTTCTTGCGAACGTCTATGGAATTAGATAGAATCATTGCATCAATGGAACTCCAGTAACAGTTATATAAAACAGAATTGATGACTCTTCATATGCCAGTTGAAAAAAGTTAGCCAACCAAGAATTCTTTTATGCAATGTCTCCAATCTATTTTCATCTATAGTCTCAATAGATGAACCAACCAGCACCATAGCTGGAGTTCTCTAAAATCAGGCAATGAATAGTACCTATGAAGTGTTCACGACATTTTTTCACTACCATTCCACAGACCAGCTGGAGACTCCCATGATGATGTTTAAGAAAAGGGGAATTTCCACAACTGGAACCCTTACCATTCATGATAAAACTTTCAATTAACATTAATCAAGATGAAACTATCATTGAAATGCAAAAAAAATTCATCCTCCATAGGATTCATGAAAGAATATAATAGCTAATCTTCACACAGGCCTCTAAGAAACCCTGAACTTCTGATTTATCTAGCCTAAATGCATTCTCCTATTTGTCAAAATTATATGCTCTGTGGTGATAACATTTAGTTGAAGCCAGAGATACTTAACCCATAGTTATTTCCAATTTGGGACATTATTGCATCTGCTAGTCGGCCTCTTTCAATTTCCCCTGATTTGGCTCAAGCTGAAATAACACTTGTTTCATCTTGGCAACCTACAAACCCATACGATAGTTCACTTTCTTGCATAAGTTTCCAGCTCCTATAGGTCCTGATTTTGGTCACCAATTTAATTTGATTATTAAATTGTAGTTCTTTCTCCAATCTCCCATTCATTTATTAGATCCTTCTAGAATAAAAATTTCTTTAAGACTCAAAATGATCCATATATAACCTTAATTGCTCCCATTTTCATCTTTTTTTAAACACAATTCACTCTTCACTTTAGGCCATTCAATTGTTTGATAGTTGGCTGGTCTAGGGCTCTTCTTTTCTCTTCCTATTGAAATGCCTTAGATACCACATGTTATTTAACAACTAACACAAATAGATCACTTTAGAATCCTCTCGTATTTACTATTTATGACCTTTTCATAGCAGCTTCCTTATCTAGCCAATACACATCTACCTTCAGGGGGTAAGATTTTCATGGAACTGAAATCCTAAGATTCGCAACGTCATGCTAGACTCTTGTCACTTTGTCATTCAAACATTCTCTTAGATTTGGACTTTTCAACTATTATTTCTGGATTTGTATGTCCTTCCGATTGCTTCATTAAACACCTTGGATTCAAATCTCTCTCTCTCTCTCTCTCTCTCTCTCTCTCTCTCTGTGAGTGAAGCCTCTTCATTCAAATTATACATGAAGTATTAAATAATCTTCAACATTAAGTATTTGTCTGTTTTTTCTTACGGCTTTCTAGTTTCATAAGATATCCTCTATGGTTTTCAAGCCTTGATTTTCTGCCTTCAGCCGTATCATCCTGTAGGTAGCCATCTTCTGTTATCTTGTTCAATTTTGTCATCTAAATTACACCTTTGGCTCTCCATGACTTCCTTGCTTGGGATACAAGGTTCCTACAACATGATTTTGGGTCCTCTAGATATTCTTGCCTAAGTGAGTATTTTGGTTCGACTTCAAGACTATATTATTCTTCTCTAATTTGATATCCCAGTCCACTGAGCTCTTTATTATGACTGCAATATTTACCCCTAATGAAAAGCATGTAGTTAACCACAACCAACATAAAAGCTATGTATCAATTTCCAATATGCTCGCAACTTCAAGACCATTTGGTTAATTTTTTTAATCTCAAACCTTGATCCGTCACCCCCAAAAACTATGCCATAAGACTTGGTTATCTTTCTCCCTATGCATGGCACATCCCCCATCAGCTTCATATATAGGCTCCATTAATGCAAAATTTTACTGCATTATCTTTCTTATATTCCTATATGCTCTAATGAGAAAGCACATTCACTTTATTACACTACACAATGTGGTTCTGTATAAGATACATAACAAGTATAATGGTGCATACATACCAGAAAAACACACAAATACTCATCATAAGTTCCTTTGCAGGTCATATTGATGTTCTATCATATAGCTCGTGTGAATCTACGTGTCTCAAAGAATAAACATCAAATAGTATTTCCAAATAATCTTTCAAGGTCTTATTAGCCTGATATAGATGTAATTGATTCAATAATTTTATGAGATAATAATTTTATAAATCATAAGGCCAATGAAACAAGCATAACTAAAATGTCACATGAAAGGCATGAAAAGTAGATGATAGGGCTTTTTTTTTTTTTCCTTTAAACTTAGTGATAGATACATATTAAACTTTAAGGACTAGCTTGGAAGTGACTGAAGGAGATCCCATAACAATCAAGTTCATATATCATGACATGAAAATTGAAGATAATGATCCTATAGACAAGATGATACAAATAATAAATTAAATAGGTATAACTAAAATCAAACTCACCTTAGGCTCTGAGATTGGCGAGGCAGGATAACCATTTAGAGATCTCTTTGCATCATCTTCAGAGTTACAATCTGAACAGAGAAAGTGATCTAATTTTTTTGCCTGTTCAATACTCATACCCATACAAGATGGATGAAACCTGCTTGGGCAATGATGCATGTAAAGAACATCATACATCAATGAAATAAACCAAAACAGTAGCAAAGCATAAAAAAGGCTATATTACAAACAAAATAAGCATCATTTTCAAGTTCTCAATCAGACCGTCTTGCAGTTTATCCAAATATATTCAAGTAAATGCTATGTATATCAATTAAACAGTTTTCCTTTTAAATGGCAAAGTAAAATAACTAACTATTCTCCAAGCACCTAAAATTGCAGAAAACAACTGCAGTCATTATTTATGAACAGTCCTTGTAGAAATGCTTAAAGACAATCTGCCATGCACTCTTTTCCTAAATCAATCACTGTCCACTTGCGTATAGCACTCACTGCTGCACCTTAAATGCATGATAAAAGCAAGGCAATATAGTTGCCGAGTGAACAGTTTTAAGATTTGGACAATGGCATATCCAGGTCTGCCCATATGTCTGTACTTGAATTTGTTTGGATATGGTAGCTCAAACAAATGTAGAATACACATCGGGTAGAGATGTCTATGGATGCAGCACCAGCAACAAATACATGGCAGACCAGCTTGAAGCATCTAGAAAGCCACAAAGAATAACAATACCAGAAAATGCTGATCCAGCCGTGTGGGATTCACTTCAGGTTTCCTTATTCATTAAACAATTTACTAAGGGTGAAGTTTTAAAATATAGCTAACTAAAGCTGGCTGCCTCAAGCTGCTGTTAATATGTATCTAGTTTCCATTTAGGAGCACTAGATATAATGTTTACTCTAGTATGCTACCAACATCAAAAGCATGTTGACGCCAGTATCATTGGATTGTCCATTAATCTTTAAATAACAAATATGGTTGTATAGGAAAGAATGACAAAAGCCTATAATTATACATCAAACAAAACATTGTTTCATTTTCCTGCAACTCCTATATTACTAGTAGCAAGGTTTTACGTCCCATTCCATGTATTACTACTAGGAAAGAAAAAAAAGGAAAGAATGGATAAAAAAGAAAAAAAAAAGAAGAAAGAAACGAAAGAAGGGGAGAGAGATGGCAAATATCTATCGGGATACACAATTGGAACTATTGCTGTGACCAAATGGGAAAACGAGGTGTCCCGTTCCATGATGAAACCGGGACACCTCCGTCCCACGAGATTTAAAACATTGATACTAAGACATGTCCAAGAAATAGAATATGAAAAAATAGAACAAGAATAGCTATGTACACAAGAAGAGATCCATGGTTTTCTAATATGATCTAATAATTTTGTTTGTAAAACATGTTCTTTTGTGAGTAGACCATGTCTGTTTCTACTTGGATAACTAGTAGAGTAACTTGTGTTTTTACTGATCCCATCTCTTTTTTGAAAATATAACACTATTTTCTTGTATATATTTTAATGCAGAACTAAACATACACAATTATGTTCCTGCAATACGGTTCTAGCACTACAGTCTAACCAACATTGGCATCGAGCAATTATGATAGATGTCTTGGCCATAGAGACCTACTTAAAATGTAAGAATCAAGGATTGGAGTTATGCATACCAATTCCACTAGGAACATCTAAGTCAATGAGATGATTGTTGTTTAAAGTGACATCTGTCATCACGATCAACACAAGCCATGTAGGTAGTGTAGCATCATAAACATCTTTAAGTTCTTGGCTCCATACACAAAACCTTAGTGGCTTCTTATCCTATATTGCAGGCTCTCTCTCTATCTCTATCATTCTAGAATACTAAGATTTAAAACTAATTTCGCTACCTCAGTACCAGACCCTATGCCGTACCATCCTGTTACTACATTGGGATGCCCGGTACAGGGGGCAGTTCGGCGTACCAACACTCCGTATGCCCCCCATACCACATACTGATTCAGTACTAGTATGATACGATACAATCAGTACCTGTTAAAAAGACTTAACTGGTTTGATTATTAGAATGATCAGACATTTTTATTGCCCCTATTAAAAGTTGCACACACACACATATATACATACCTTTTATACACACGCACGTACACATATACACATGTATACATACATTTTATACGCACGCACATACATACATACATACATACATATATATATATATATATATATATATATATATATATATATATATATAGAGAGAGAGAGAGAGAGAGAGAGATACAAAAGTACATACGTATGTACTCACTCACTCACTCTATTGGGAAGCTTCTATAAGCAAAATCTTGGGTCTTTAGCACCTTAGTATCAGTCCAGCATTTAATCAACCCTTTTTGTTTCTTTCTTACCTTTTCATGTAGCAGTTAAAAGACTATAACTATACAGTTCGTTACTTCTCAATGGACAGAATTTTCAATTTCTATATGGTAGTTATGGTTATAGTTAGAGAATTAAAGACTTACAGTCATGAATGATTAAATTTCTATTTGGCTTGATTCTACTAACTCAACAAATTGCTAATAGAATGGCACATGTCCTTTGCTTCTAGTTCAGGGCATTAGATGTCTAATGTCATGCTTCCAGGCTGTGAGTAGTTCTTTCAGAACTTGCATTTGACGACGTCCAAATTTTAAATATTGGCTACTGATTTCATTCGTTATTATCCTTGTATTAGAAATACATGATTTCTTCTATAGAGATATCTTGTTTTTGTTGGCATAATAGGATGAATTCCAAGACATTTATCATAATTGCTTGAGTAATTCAATTTTATTAACCACCTCATTGTAGCAGTTCAATTTACATAGGTTTAATATGACTCTTCCTAGCTTCATACCAATATCCACAATTGCAAGACTGCTAAATAATTTCAGCAACTTTTGCAAATCCATTCAAACATAAATAGTTTCTTGGATAAAAAAATAACAATATATGGTACATAGATATCACATGATATTAAAGAAGTAAATGCAAGTAATAAGCAGTAGAACTGGTTTCAGGTGTCAAGAAATTATGGCATCAAGCTTAAAGACAGACAAGACAAACTAGATCTCATTAAAGCAGACCACTGCTGATATTTCTTGACCATGAACATTTACCAAGAAATCAATATCAGAAGACCCCATGATACTAGACCAGAAATCACTGAGATTCATGCAGTTTCTCAAAGATGAAGGAAATATCTTACGCTTCTAGTCTACCGCCAGGCAGGTTATAAAACATTCTTTATACATGGGACAGACAAAGTAGTACAATTTTTTTAACCTTCATAACTTCAGTAAACTACTAAAGACAAGAAACAACATTGTGTGTGTGTGTGTGTGTGAGAGAGAGAGAGAGAGAGAGAGAGAGAGAGAAGGAGGGGGGTGGCGGGGAAACCTCCACAACAGAATAATTTCAGTACCCAGACCACAATAGTGACCATTCAAATCAGAAGAGGATGATTATAAAAGATGGAAAAATACCACACACGCATAAAGCGGATTTTCGTTTTTATTTCCCAAAACCAATTCATTTTCTTAATGTCAAAGCTTGCTTTTTTTTCTTTTCTTGTCAACAGCTCAAGTGTGGGTCCAACCTATTAACTGGAGCCAGCTATGGTACTGAAAAGTAACTTCGCCTGCCAACAGTGAGATATGTAGGCAGAAAGTTGGCATTCCTCATGATGCTATTAAAACTGGCACCAATTTCAATTGTTAGAATATGAACTTAGTTAAATAACACCATGGTACAAAAAAGAAGCTTAAACTATAGTTAGCATAACTACTTAAGAAATCTATCTAATTATTTGGCATGCTAAATTCTACATATATAAACTCATGCAGACCAAAAAGCTGCATGTCAACCTCAATATAACCTTGACTAAACACAAGATGCTTGTAATGTGAAAAATATGAGAAATGCCATTCTGAGGCACATGCTGATAAGCAAAATCCTCGATTCTTCATCATGTAAGCATTCTGAATTGGATCTCACTATGCAGAATGAAAACTTTGGTATGCACAACACCCTCAATATTTGGCTTTCTGTGATCTTTAGAAATGCCCCTTCATTCAAGCAAGAGTGGTAATATGATTCTCTTGCTAATGATATATGCACCTTCATTCAAGCAAGAGTGGTAATATGATTCTCTTGCTAATGAGCAGGGCTTTAATTGGTTAATTGGAAGATAAATGGTTGGACTAAAACAGCCTCTTCTAAAGGTTGCAGTGTGCTATAATCACTACCTTGAGACATACCAGCGTAAGAAAAAACAGCATGAAGTAACTATTAGGACTGAACCAGTAGATGAGAAAATTATGGCCACCATGGTATAGTGGAAATTTCTCTCTTTAATACTGCTTATATATTATAAGCAATATTATGAAAAAATTATGGGCAATAAGGGGAAAAAATTACTAGTAGGAGCCAGGAATCATGATCAGTTTTTAAAAATGCAATATCAAGCCAATATAGCAGTGTGATTAAAATCTAACTTTGCAACCAAACCAATGGTTCATGCAAAGTTTTAAATCCCGTGGGACAGAAGTATCCCGGTTTCCCCATGAAACGGGATGCCCTGTCCCGTCCTGTCTCGACAGCAGTCTCAATCATGCGACCCGCTAGATATACTCCATCTCTCTTCCCAAATTTTTTTCTTTCTTTCCTTTCTTCTACCTTTCTTTCTTTCCTTTCTTTTTTTCTTTCTTTCCTTATCCCTTCCTTTCTTTCTTTTTTCTTTTTTCTTCTTCATTTATTTTTCTTCTCTTTTCCTTTGTTTCATTTTTCTTCTTTTTTCCTTTCATTTTTTTTTCTTTTATTCATCTTTCCTTCCTTTCTTTCCTCTTTCTTCTTCTATCCTTGTGTGGGTGAGTTCGGAGTTCCAACCCTGTCCCGATCCTATGTTCTCATAGGAACGGGACAGGATGCCCCCCATCGGGACATAAAACCTTGGGTTCATGTACGTTTTACCACTACAAAACCTGAGAACAAACAGACTTAAGGTATTGACTATAATGTAGTCCATGAAATAATGGTCTGTTTTGATCAGTAGAGAGTAAAGGTAAAAAAGATACATATTTGACAAGGAATCCACAACAACAGAGCGCAGAAAAAGAAAAGATAAAAAGGTGAGACTTATACTGTTCTCTATCTCTATTTGACCTCTCTGCATTACATCGAACACTATAGAACAGGTTGGCAATCTTTCCGGTGCCATGAAGCTACCATTCTAATGTCTTTTTTTCCAGCACTAAATTGTATGAAAAAATAACATTTACAACTAGTTGGAAACAAGAAATCGTAAAAAATCCACTTTAAAATTAATACAAGTGCCTGGTCAAACTCTCCAAATCTATAAAGCAACATGCTGACATCATAGAATAGCGATGCACTTTAGCTTGCCATGTCATTATCAACGCCAACAAGTATGTCCCAAACCTAGTGACCCACCAAGAAAACTCTGATTTCCAACGCATTCAAAAGATGGTGAGGCACGAAGGAAAGAGAACAAAAAAAAAAAAAAAAAAAAAAAAGATTCTGAAACAGATGTTTATTTCTTGCAGCAATCAAAAGGGAAGCACGAAGAAGACAGAGCCAGCCCCACACCATATCAGTTCCACCACCGTCAGAATGGTGACCAGGAAACAAGTGAACAGATCAAAATGCTCGGCAGCATGCACTTCCCTCCCCTTTTAAGGAGAAAGGAACAGAATGCACAAGCGAATGCCTCTCTTCTAACTCTACCAGTTCATCAACCCTTGGCTCACAAATAAATAAATATACTCCATAGTAAATAAAAGCAGAGATCAAAATTTCAAGCATGGAAAAAAATAAAAGAGAGAGAGAGAGAGAGAGAAAGTTTTACCAGTCTTTGCATCCCTCGCATTGGACCATGAGGTCGTCCGGGTTGTAAGGCATCTCGCACTTGCAGTACCTTCAGAATTTTAAGAGGGAGAATTTGCCGAGATTAATCTAATCCGAAGAACCATTGTTACGATCATCATCATCAAGAAGCAAAAGAGAGTTGGGGAGCAGAAATATACACTGCGACGCGGTCGGGGGTGAAGCCGCCGGTGGCGGCCTTGTACTCGAAGCGGCAGAAGTAGTCCTCGGCGCCGACGTTCTCGAGCTTGGTGTAGTTCTTGAAGGAGTGGACGGTGCACTTCCCCTCGATGGTGTGGGCGCTCTGGACGTCGTAATGGTCGGAGAGGAAGAGCTCCTTGGCCCCGTGGAACTGGCGCCGCCCCCCGATCGACTCCTCCGGCCGGTAGTACCACCTCACCCGCACCCTCACGTTGTTCCGGTGGTCCGCCTCGATCTTCTCCACCCGCGCCACGTACGGCGGCTTGTCCGAGTCCGACGGCCTCATCAGCACGCAGTCCCCCACTGCGTTTTTACCCACAAAAAGTTTTTAAGTCCCATACAACGAAGAGAAAAAAAGAGGGGGTGTCGGATGGATGGGATGGGATGAAATGAAGCGATGATGATGAGATACCTTTGACGACCTTGTTGGTGCCTTTGATGGTGTAGGAATCGAGGTCCTTCTTCCCGGGCTTGGTCTTGGCCATCACCCACCTTCCTGTTTGTTTCTCTGTCTCTATGAAGTGCTGGCGAGTGATGTTTCTGGAAAGAAAGAAAGAAAAAGATAGGAATGGAAGCAAGAGATGTGGGTAATCGTAGTGGTTAAATAGATGGCTGCATTCCGTTTTCTCTTCGATCTCTGGAATGGGTTTGGGGAGGAAGGATGACAGAGAGAGAGGAGCGCGATGGTGAGGAAAACGGAAACCCTAGGCTGAGGCTCGAGGGTAGAGAGAGAGAGAGAGAGAGAGAGAGAGAGTGGGTGGCTTCCGACAAGGTGTGGTCAGGAGAGGGCTCGTTGGGATTTAGCCTGATGCTGATGGAATGGAGACATGGAGTCTAGTTGGCGTCGCATGTGTAGCTGGTGGGCGTCCGTCCGTCGGATGACCCGATCCATACGCTCCATGATGGTGATGAGTCATTGGTGGGATTGTTCCGGAGGCATCATCTCTATACGACCTCCTGATCATGATTCACGATGCAGCCCCCCCGGCGTTGATGATTTCCGTACGTACGCATGCTAGTGGCCGCGTGCATGGCACGTGATCTTTTTTGCGTTTTCCCAACCCCAAATGCTGGTGAATATGCTGATTTCTTGGAAGGTAATAACCCAGCTGAAGGCCTTCAAAATATATATGACATCATGCTAGTTCTGACTCTAAAATAAGAAACTACTTGATTTAGTAAAAATGACTGAGATGTTAAAAAGGTGGCAGTGAACGATCGACGTTCATGCTCTTGTAGAGTTTAGGAAGGCTCGGATGCACAGCAACCTCACTAGTTGTGCGGAGCTAATATATTCAAAAATATAAAAAATTTATAAAAATTTATCAAAAAAAATAAAAAAATCAAGTACGTAATTTAGAAAAAAAATGTTGCTCGGTCCGTAATTAAAATCAAAATTAAAATAAATTAGAATCGAAATTAAAATTATCAATTTTTTTAAAATATTTGATTCGTAATTAAAATTAAAATCGAAACTGAAATTGAAATAAAAATTTGAATCTGTATGAGAAAGTAGCGATTGAGTTCTAAATAGATGGGGCCATTTTCATTTCATTCCGAAATCGAAATTAGAATAGAATTCTTCCCAACCAAATAGTTGGAATGGGAGTTATCTATTTTCATTCTAATTTCAAACCCCCACTCCCTTCAACCAAGTACTTCTTTAAGTAGAGCCTTTTAAAATTTGAAAATAAAGGTATAAAGTCAATGTAATATCATTAATAAATTGGATTGTTAGATATATGAGTATATAAATGAATAGACAAAAATTCTAAGATATTTCTTAACTTTGATAACGCTGGGATTATTTTTTAAAACTTAAAAAATAAACAGGGTGTATGAATTTTTCAAAATAACAATCAAAGTGTTCTCTCTTAGTTTACAAGTTATCTTCAAATTTTTTTGATCATGGTGCATGCATTGAAAAAGAAATATATCAATTTTTTTCAATTCTTCAAAGTATTTTTACAAATTCAACCCCATGGATGTAATGCGCTGGGATAAATAAGGCATGAAATATAAGACGTCCAAGCTGGCAGAATTTTGACATAACCCAATAACTAAGCTTGGACTAACTAAATTGTTTTGAATTACCTTTTTTTTAAAAGAAAATTGGAAAGGAAAGAGCATTGAGTTACCTAATTTGTAGTATAGCTTCGGTTGTTGGGATTGACGGCTATACTACTACATAGCTTAACTATGATTGGTTTTGAGTAATAATTTATTTGGAGTTCAAACAATTGTGTTGGATTAAAGCTATTGAATCATTTTTCCTTGAGTGTTAAATACGTAGATATTGTTCATTGTGATTATTATAAGTCATTCTAATAGTTGAATATTTATGTAATTTTTAAGTTATTGTTGAATATAAATTGTTAAATCCTAAAAAATGCTGTATTCTTTCTTTATTCTCTCTTATCATCATATGTAACTCACTCTTTTTTGTCTTGCAATCCACCGTGATTCGCCTCCACCTATTTTTAAGTTGAGACTAGTTTATCTAAATATATAGTTATATAGTGGTTAGCTTCAATTGAGATCATGATATCATCAAAATCACCTAAATTTATTATATGCTTTTATTTGATTGGATAGTTTTATAAGCCTCTACCTGGCCAATTGCCCATCCCATACATTGGTTACCATCTTAAGATAATAATTATTTTATTTATCTATCTATCTATACCTATATATATTATATGAAAAACTAGAGATAAATCTCCAACTCTATTTTCAACTTAAAAATAACTCTTCAAATAAGTTTTATTGAAAAATAGCTACCCATTTCAAACATAAGTTAAAAGCAACTATTCATTTTAGCTGAAATTATCCTTATAAGTTTATATCCTTTAAAATATTACATTATTACATTATCATAGTATAGTACATATTTTTTTACAATAAGGTAGTATTATATTATATTAGTATAGTATTTTTTTATAATAATGCAGTATTACTTTATTATATTATATTAGTATAGTATTTCTTTACAATAAGATAGTATTATATTATATTAATATAGTATTTTTTATAATAATTCAGTATTATTTTATTATATTATATTAGTATAGTATTCTTTTACAATAAAGTAGTATTACATTATCATAGTATAATATTTTTTTATTATAATATTACTTTATAATAATGCAGTGTTGCTTTCTAATAGTGTAGTATAACTTTATAATAGTATAGTATTACCTTTATTATAGTGCAGTATTATTTTATAATAGTATGGTATTATTTTTAATAGTATAGTATTTATTTGTAACTACAAAGGCAATTGGGTTATTTTATCCCATTTGGGTAGTTGCTTTTAAGTTATGTTTTAAATAAAAAGAATTTTTTACTTAAACTTAAATGGATAGCTACTTTTAAGTTTAAACTAAATTAAATATTTTTTATTAATTTTTTTATATTATATATAATATATTATTATATTATTATATAATAAATGATATGATAAAAAGTAATAGATTAGTTCTCTTCAATCTACTCTACGCCTTTTGATCTGCTCTCATCTATTATATATATTTTAATGAGCTACACTATGGTATAGCAGAACAACCATTCAGAATAATTATGCAACTATTCTACATCATTCATAATGCTTTAGTAGCATATTTCACAATGCCAATTCCAAAGAATGACCAGAGTATGGCATAATAAGAATGACTTTTAAGTTATCAAAGCATTCTAGGCTATACTTTATCGCCTTATCTCTTTATTCTTTCATCTCAAGTTCTCTCCTTTTTCTTACATTCTATGGTACACTCTTAGATGTTACATGTTTACAAGCCTAGAGGATATCCTCTTTACATATCACATATTCTCTTTGCCGATGATTGTCTTTTAATTGCCAGAGCTACCTCTAAAGATGCTATTTGTCTCAAGGCCATCATTGATGCTTATTATCTAATTTAAAAATAAGCTATAAATCTCTCTAAATCTCACATCTCTTTCAGCCTAAGCACTCCCAGCCGAATTAAAGCTAATATTCACAGACTCTTTCATATTTCTGAACAAAGGACTGCTTGGTACTACTTAAGTGTGCCTCTATCTAGTGTCCTTCTCAAACAAGCTGATTTTAACTCTTTATTGGATAAATTAGAATCTCGTATCTCAAGCTGGAAGTGGAGAGCATTATCCTTTGCTGGTCGTGCTACACTGCTTCAATCGGTGCTATCCTCTATCCCTCTATACTATATGGCATGCACTTTTGTTCCTATGTCCATTATAGAGAAAATTGACAGAGACTTTCAAGCTTTTCTATGGACTCATCACTCTGACCGGAAAGGGCTTTATTTGGTCTCTTGGAGCACTATTTGCTCACCTAAATCTAGAGGTAGACTGGGATTTCAATCTCTCTATCAAAGAAGATATGCCTCTTTTTGTAAACTGGCTGCCCAAATTGTTCTAAACCCAAGTTCTACTTGGGCTAAACTTGTTGCTGCCAAATACAAATTTGCTGGTAGTTGGTCCTCTTACAAAAAACCCCCGAAGGTGTCCCCCATTTGGGCCAAAATTTGTCACTTGATCATCAAATACAATATAGCTTCATTTGGTCTATTGGTGTGGCTCTTCTATTAGTCTACTTGATGACCCTTGGCTCTTAAATATTCCTATAAACAGACAGCCTACTTTCATCAATGTTGATACCTTGCAGGAGGATACGAAGATTGGGAATCTTCTATCAGCCTAAGGTACTTAGGATGTTCATAAGCTTGCAGCCCTTTTTTCCCTTGAAATGATGACTCTAATATAGGGGTGTAAGTTTGGTTGAGTTTTTTAGGTTACCGAACCAAATCAAACTGAACAAGGCAAATCGATGTGGTTTTTTTGATATTTGGTGCAGTGCAATTTTGAAATTTAAGAAATTTCGATTTTCGGTTCGGTTCAATTTGAAATCTATAAAAAATCAAAAAATCCAAATTCAACTAAAATGTGGAGAAGACTCCCACTCCTTTTTTCCGCGCCAAAACTCTTCTTCACGTCTTCCTCTCTTGATATCCCAACCCTTTACTCCTTCCTCCAGCCCTCAATCTTCGCCCTTCGGAAAACCAATCGCAACCCCCCTCCCCCTTCCCCTTCGCCTCCTCCCTAAACTCCAAATCCCCAAACCCTAACCCCCGATGCCTCCGCCCCCTTGGACCGTGCATGGAGCTCCTTCAAGACCCTCACTGCCCACTCCCTCTTCTCCAGCCCTTTCGTCGCCAACTCTCTCCTCGCCCACCTCTCCTCCCTCACCGACCGCTACAACCTAAAGCGCGCCTTCGCATCCACCGTCTTTCTCCTTAAGAGGAACCCCCATTTCCTCTGCTTTAATATACTCGAGGCTGTCTTCCGCACTATGGACTCCGCCACCACCCCTGCCCCTTCCATCGCCCTTATTAGAACTATATTCAAAAATCTTCCTATTGCCTTAATTTTGCATTAGGAGAAATCTTGATGTTACTCTCAACTTGATGGTGGTTGGGTTATGGCACCAGGGAAGCTTTGAGATCACACATAATGATTGTGGAATGAGACTGATTTAGTGGAGGTTTCAAATGCAAATGTAAAGAGGCATCAATGTTCAACTCTTATTCGCTCTTTATGCTTATCTGTGATACTTCTTCAAACACAGAACAAGCAATGCTACTATTGTTTTTCTTGAAAGATGAAACGGATTAAACTCCTATGTGGAGCGATCGCAGATCTAAATTTGGGAAATGATGCTGGGAGTTTACTTTGCTTGATCTGGCTGAACTGTAATGTTCCTTTGAGAAGTGGACAAACAAGTTTTAGTCTGATAAGCTTGTGTTATGGCAAAGTTTGGCAATTTTTGTAACGGGCGATAACAGATTTTGAGGTAGGGGTTAGTGCTTCTTGAGGTTGTATTTTTCTTTCTTTTCTCGTTCTTTGGAACCCTTGTATTACCAAAAAACAAAAAAAGCATTCTAAATTATAATTTTATTGGGTATTCCATTATGACTCTTGAATGTTGGGTTCGAAATCAGAAAATAGAAAACAGTCTCGCTGCGCATGCACAAGATTGTGTACATAAAACCCTTCCCAGGACTCACAATAGTAAGACATCTTTTACAGCTAGTAGCCCATATTTTAAGTCTATGAGTTAATAGTTTGCAATGAACTAGTCAGGATTTACCACTCTTGGCCACTAATCTCCCTAGTCTCCTTTCCTATCTTTTGTTTTTCTTAGCGTGCTAGTATGGTTGAATATTACATGTGAAGTTATATTCTTTTTTTAATAGCATTTTTCATGAACTCATGCGTTGCCTTAAAACATTTTTGCATGCAACGGGATCATGGGCAACATCGACAAAGCCCTGCATATACGACGGCCGCCGAAAGCAAATGGCAAAACGAGTTGTCCATGTCCAAAGCCTCGTTAGCCAACCGTGCCCGAGCCGAGATTTTGCCTTTTTTTTTTTTTTGATATGGCAGAGTATTTGTACAAAACGAATACAGCCAAAATAATCAGAAAAAAGAGTTTCCAAAAAAGACAAAAATAAAATAAAAAAATGTTAATCTACATGATCTCTTCTGAGTGCTGGGTCACATAATTGGCTGTCCGGTCTACAATAATATTCGTCTTACGATAGACATGTTTGATGCCCACGGAGATGGGGCCCTCCACGAGTCTTCGGATATCGCGTGGAATAGGAGCCAGCTCGCCTCCGCATCCAACACCGCCACCACAGCAAGAGCGACGGCTATTCGTCCGTCTGCCCGCCCATGGCACTACACGTGAGCCCACCGCCGCATCACCGACTATCTTTCTCGCTTCTTGGACGCCGTCTCCTCCCAGCACTGCTCCGCCCTGAAGTCCCTCCTCGCCGTCTCCTCCAACTCCCTCCGCCTCCTCTCCCTCGCCAACGCCCTCAGTGTCTTCCAAGTCTCCCTTTCCCCCTTCCTCTCTCCCCTCCCCCCCCATATCTTAACCCTCCTTGTGTACTAGTAATGGCTCTCTTCCAATTAAGAGCTAAAATTGGTTCCTGAACAACAAGACTCGAGCAGATCCTTATCTACTCCCTGCTCCGAGAGATCCTTATCCCTCATTTCCGATGCCTTCAGAGCTACCGAGATCGACGCTTACGTTGCCTTCGAGAAGGCCGCAAAGTGCTCTCTCTCGCTCTTTTCTTCTTTTACTTCTAGCAATCTCGATGCTGTCTTTTTTTCCGAAGGCGGATTTTATTATCCAGATCACTGATTGATGTGGGAGTTTCAGTGCGTTTCTGCAGGAATTTTGGAAGTGCGACACGGGTAGACGATGGAACCGATGCATACAGTGGCTCACGAGATGCGGGTTCTTGTCGAGAGGGTGCGTGCTTTGATTGTTGCTTTCGCTTTTGTGATTACTTGTAGTTTATGGATTTTGGGTTCTTTTGTTTCAGGATGACAGAGAGCTGTCGTCGAGTGGGAAGAATCTGGAGAAGCTGCAGGGGGGCCAGCTCCTTCCGGATGGAGGTGAAGGTCTTCGGGACTCTTGCTGATGGTTCTGCAATCCCATTTATCTGGATTTCGAACTTCTTTCTGGAATAGTAATAGAGATAATAATAAGAACAACAATAATACTACTACTAGTAATAATAGCAGTAATAGTAATGGTAATAATAATAATAATAACAGTAATAATAGTAATAATTGTTGCATCCATTGAATTGACAGTATAATTGTTGTCGCATGGATAAAATAATTGCTTTTGCTAGCACATTCTTTAATTACTTATTTACGTGATCGAATTACTTGGAGATGTTAGACGAGAAGTCCTCCATATCATAGATCAGAGAGGAGTTTTGCTACCTCTCTTATGAGATTGCTTCAACCCTCCAGAAATGTCTTTAAGATCTGCTGAAACTAGAGAGCTTGTAGTATATAAATCTCTCGTATTTGATTCTCTCCGAACTTTCTTGGGCTCCAGCGGGACTTTAGTTTCAGGTATTTCACATGAGGCACACGTGCAAGAGGGAAGTGTCACGATTTCAGTAAAGTGATTGATAGGTTGGTTGGCCAGCAAATCCGTCTCATTTGTCATTGCGGGAACTCAAGTGGAATGGCAGCAATTAAGAGGGCATCAATGGATCAAAGTGAATTCTTATCTTCCTTTGGAAGAGATGGGAGTTGAACATAAAATGGTTGCAATGTCTCATTGCGATGATGAGGATCAGGCTTGGCAAGATCAAGGATAATACTTATTCATTGTCCAGTTTGGCGAACCCTATAGAGACCCATACTCAAGGCAAATTTATTTTGACTTGGTTAGGGCGATGTACTTGACTGATTTATACATAGCCTAGGATAAGTTTCCTATGTTAATCTTTTAATTGGTAAGTTTACTTTGGAGTTGACATGAAGTAGTATCATTGTTGTGGGGTCGTGCCACCTCAACCATGGATCTCGAGACTGTTCCTCGGAAATCCCGAGCCGATGAGAATGAGTGCCATCAGATCTGTCAAAGGAAGCCAAGGCGGAATGACCACACTTGCTCGGATGCTTGCCGACCTCTAGGTCAACTTCTAGCCGACCCCTGGGTTGGGATTTTTTCGACCTCCGGATCAACATTTCATCATCAGTAGGAATGAAGCCCACGACCGATACTGACCTCCAGGTCGGGATTCCACCGATCACTAAAGACAAGATCCCACAGTCCATGCCCACACGGATCTGATCAGAACGGCGCCTCGGCCACGGGTCGACACCAATCCACGACTCATTGAGATATATGGACAATCTATTGGAATCTCCTAATAAACTCTCAGAACGTGGCCATGTGAGTATAACAAGAACTCACGACTAGCCATCTATAGGCTCAAATCTGATGGCTTACAGCCTAAGCATATCAAACTCCGGCACCTCTCTATATAAGAAGGTAATAAAGGGATCCTGAGGGTAAGCTTTAGTAAGCCAATCCGAGTTATCACTAGCTCCCATACTCTCTCTCTATCCGTGCTCAAGCTCCGGTTGACTTAATCATCGAAAGGGCCTCTGTCGAAGGCCCCACCTCTAGTGCGAGCAGGCTTCTTTTACAGGTCCTGCCGGTGTCTTAGTGTCCATATCACCCTCCGCCTTCGGCCACATTAGCTCCTCCGGAGCCTTGACGCAACAATCACATTTGCTCTTTTTCTTCACTTACAAGGCTTAACGTAGGTATGGGCTTAATAAAATAATTGGGAAGTGCACAATGGCATAGGTTTAAGAGGTTGCAAGCTTTTCAATAAGAAATTTATGATACTTCAATTCTTTCCTTCTGTGAAGTTCTGCATATGGAAGGAACCTAATCAATATCCTTCTTCTGTGGGGTCATATTTTTTCCAAGGGTCATATACTTGAGAGGAAGGGGGAAGGGTGTCTAGGTAACAATCTGAGCCCTGGATGTGTTTCATAGGGCTAAACTCTGAATTGTTGCATGCCTAGATCTTAGATCTTCATATTCTTTTTTTGGTAAACTACTAACAGGAGTGGAACAATTAGTAGAGGTGATGATCTAGCACTGTCTGAAAGTTGTTAGCCTAAGATTTTAAAAAAAAAACTGAAAACAAGGAGGTTGGAGGAAAGGAAGACGGAGAGAAAGAAAAAAAATTTGGGGGTGGGGCGGAGGGGATGTGCGGGGCGGTGGGCTTGTTTGAAGAAGCAGCAGAAGTAATTTCTTTCATGTAAAGAAGGAAGGAAAGAAAAGTATCCTTATTTCTGCAATTCAGAACTAACCAAATCTGATTAATGTTAAAGATGCATCTTGGATCAATGAATTTATCTTGCAAGTGACTTTCTTGCTTGATGGACACCTTCATATGTTTATTTTTATTTTTTTAAATTAGATAGCCCCTTGATCATTTTTGTCTTCATGAACACTTACATGTTAATTATTTCATCTCCTATGATCCATTGCTTTTTAATTTACTTCTTCATGGTTGCTTGTGAAGATGGATGCATCCATGCATTGATTTTGACAGCATTCTTTGTTATTTTAATTATGATCATCAAATTTCAGCTTCTCTACTCTTTGGTCTTCACGAGTTTCTGTCTGTTCATAGTTTGATCTTTATGTTCCTTTACTTTGTTTAGTGTATTGATCTTGGTTGGCCTTGTCAGGGTGAAGACCCCAAACATGTTGGAGCTTTATATGTGACCTGCCAATTATTCAAAATATACTTTAAGGTTGTTTCCTGTATATACTTAGCTTTCTGTCTGAGTCTTTATTCTGGTTCTATTCTTTTGGACATTGCTTGTGTGCATTTGTGCATGCACATGTGCATTAATTCCATGCTAATTTTTGAAAGTCAGCAGCTTGGCAC
The DNA here is from genome assembly GCF_000442705.2 of Elaeis guineensis. NCBI lineage: Eukaryota > Viridiplantae > Streptophyta > Magnoliopsida > Arecales > Arecaceae > Elaeis > Elaeis guineensis. The sequence goes on along the minus strand of NC_025993.2, from coordinate 154,487,018 downwards.
AGTTTGTCATGGTGTCATAAGAAGTATTGAAACTGCTCGAATATTTAAATTTCAGGAATTTTGAGCTAGAGACAAGGTCAGATAGAGTCATTTTATAATATTTTTTTGCTGTTTAAGTTTAGTTGCTTTTGACCTCAAATTGCTGCTCTCAAAAAATTCAATTTTATCTCAGTAGTTCGTCCACCTACATGTATTATGCAAGCCGCTTGGATGTCCTTAATGAAAATATTCTAGCTCTAAGTTTAAACTTTAACTCTTTTCTCTTTTGTTCACATTCCATTTCCTTTATTGCTTTTACAACCAAAATCGTGGAATAGGATTTTTAACATGAATGTTATGACCCTAAGCAAAATGTATCCGTGGTATTTAAACTAAATTAAGATTTTTAGCTGTTTGTATGATGTGCAATGTGCATGAGAGGAAGCTTGTATGCCTGTGCTAACGTTGGGTCGAAAAATGAATAGCTGTGACCATTGCATGTGAGAGAAGCTTGTGTTGTAATTGGCATCCTTATTGTTCATGTCAGTACGGAAGATGAAATTAATCAAGGTTCGTAATCTTGGTAGCAGACCTTGTATGGATACCATGTTGTGCAGTGTTAATATGCCAGTATGGTGGTTGGTTCAGTGACTCTGTATGCCCTTCTGCTGAGTATTGCTTCGGTACTAGCATGATATAGTATGCATCGGTACTGCAAGCCTCGGAAACAGTTGTCTTTGTATATAGTTTATTCAATGTCTTTTTCTTCTTCCTCTTTTCAGGTATCTCTATAAATTTTTAGTTCATAGGTGCATGCATAAATGTGTGCATGTATATATTTATATCTCTCAGTGCATGCATGATTCGAACATTAAATGCACACACACATATATGTGTGTGTATGTGCATATATGCATGTACATATCTTTGTGGGTGCATGCATGGTGTAACATTTAAGGCACTTATATAGTCAGTGTGAGCACTATATGTGCCATCTTATGTTCTCAGTCCAAGATTAGCCTACATCTATATTTTGCCATTGGTATTATCTTTGGAAGTAATCATTCTGTAGAAGTGGTTAAGACAAGGCACATTTTTTTCCTTCTGTGATAGGACAGGCTAATGAGAAACTAATGTATGCCCTAATGCATTGCAATCCTTGGAGCGAAGCTAACATAAGGTGTATCTGTCATACCAGGTGACATATTCTGTGCCATCTTCAAGTGCGTATGTCATTGTAGAAGTAAGAATATCATCTTTGATCAAGCATATCTGTAAGTTCCGTGACTGTGTAGCAAGAAGCTTTAATACCTATATATATTTTGTCAAATTCATAAACTAATTTGTCTTATTTACTGGAAATAGGATGATTCGAAGTATCTCATTCCTGTAAAGCTTTCAATAGGTATCTTGCCTAAAATGTGGTGTCTCGAGAAGTATAATCTGGTCAAGGTATGATCTTTCATTGTCCAAATCTTCCCTCTATTAAATGAGGAATCTGGTTGTGTTTGGAGAAGACTTTGAATCGTGAAAGCTTGAAATCTTTTTTTTTTTCCTTACCACAGTCTAGTTGTGTTTAAGGACTAAAATCATCCTAGATAACTTTTCTAATTACTGTTTGAGATGTCTATATGTACTCTTAAGATTAATGTTCCAAAGGTGGTAAAGGCTCTTTTCCCTTTTTTCAGGTGAGTGAGCCTATTCTCAAAAATTTTCAAGTTTATAGAGAAATGCTTGTGTTAGTTTCACTTGTATCATTTTTTTTTCCACCTTGTTTGATTGATTTAATCTAATAAATAAATATAGCATCACCTATACATATAAAGCTGGACAGTGACATATTGGGTCTTCTTATTCTGGCTAGAGTAATATAAGCAATGATAACAAACTGAAATATTGGCGTTATATGGTTATAGTGAAATTTTTATAAGACTGAATGCAGACTGGAATTGCAACTATCTTGTAACCGAAATGACAATCTATCCTATGATGCAACGACCTCTTAACTTAATAAAAAAATTCTGATTTATTGGTGATAGGTTAAGGCACATGTCAAGAAGCTTGCCAGACATGATTAGCCAAGGGTGAAGTTTCACTGCCTCAAACTGCTTAAGTTTTGATAGTTTCGGTCCATTTTGATTCAATTTCAGGCCAGTTCTGCTGGTTTCATCTGAAACTGATCTTTTTGCCCAAAACTTAGTAAAAGCTAATAGCTTTTTATATGTATATGCATAGATATGTACGTACATACATAGCTTGCTCATGGATGATATACTGAGTCCCCAGGATGCCTTTTTGCTACTACCATTTTCCCAAATTCCATCCAGATAACCATGCCCAACCTACCCAGTGGAGGCTCCAAGAGGTCTTTCGATGGGTCTTCTCTTGATATATCATTACCTGTGCTTTAGTAATTAGCTGGATGGGTAGCCTTGTCTTGGTCTGACTTTGAGGCTTTTGCCTGTCCAAGAGGTAGCAAACTGTTTTAGCAGTCTAGGTCACTTTATGCTTTCATTGTTGCTTGATTCTAAGCAGAATATTAGTTGCATATGTTGAGGAGTAGTCCCACATTTGGATAGGTTGAGGACTGTAGTAGTGCTTATGTACTCATGGGCCCATCCACCTATTAGCTTAAGTTTTTGAATTGGACTTTAACATGGCGTCAGAGCCCACGATCCTTCTTACCTACCAATATCTCCATGCTTCCAATTACCAATCTATGTGTCACCCCTTGCTTTGGGTTACATCCATCTAGGGTTTCATCCCTCGAGCTCTATACGTGAGAGGGGTTGCTGAGGAATAGTCCTACATTCGATAGGTCAAGGACTTTAGTGGTGCTTGTATGCTCGTGGGCCCATCCACTTACTAACTTAAGCTTTTAGGTTGGATTTTAACAACATAATATTCTATTGAACTTTACCAATGAATTTCAAAGATCTGCAAATCCCACATGAAACATTATTCTATTCAAGATCAGAACGTGATTCTATCATCCACACGCCTTATCTTATACTATTGTATGAAAGCATTTACCATGTTAGATTTTGTTAAGAAGTCACTGTCTAATTTAAGTTTCTGAGAATAATGTTTTCTGGAATTTACCTTTTTACTGGATGGTTTCCTTTCAGACATGTTTTGAATCTCGTTTAAGTTGTATTCAAGGTGCACTTCTTGACAATAATTTATACAAGGACCCACAAACAATAATTTCACCATTTCCTGCTTATTCAGTTGGTAGTACTCACCCAGGTGTTTGTCTTTCCAACCACCTTCAGTACATAGGCATTTATACTAGTTTGTACAGGTTTGGCAATGTCAGTATTTGTCTAGGTTCTGGACATAATTATTTCTTTTAAGGAGCAGGTTGCTGACGTCTAATCCATGGAATATCCATTCAGTGGTTCGGTGCCTTTGTTCCCTCCTCAAGTTTCCATGTTTTCTATGTACAAATTTAGTGATTTCCTCTTACATCTTTTTCTTCTATATGGCAACTGTTTTTTATCATCATATCGTGTTCAGTTAGATAATGTGGTTCTACCTGATGATAATGGATTGCTGGGAGAGTGAAAATGGATGAGAATCACAAATATATGCAAAATAGATTTTCTTAAAGCTGAATTGAATAATGTTTTATGTGAGACTCCAAAAGTCTCCTTATGTAAGAGCCTAAACAAGCCGTGTTTCCAACCAGACTAGTGTGGATTATTGGAAGCGGTATTGATTCTAAATGAGCTTAAAGGGTCCCACTCTGGCCTGCCAAGAAGGCATGGGCTCTCTGCATGGCAGCAAATGATCTTGTAATTTGGGATTTGTTCTTTCAAATTCCAAACTTGACCTTGGGTATTTATAAATTTTGTCATTTCGTAAGGTTTTACTTATTTAGGGGCGATATATTTACTTTTTCAGTATGGAGATGTTGTAAAGGTACTTAAAAGGGGAGATTTCAGACTTCTTAGGCAAGCCCTGTGAGAGCATGAAGACCAGTATGTTCCCTTCCCACTACAAATAAAGCAACATTTAAGATTTCCATTTCTGATGCTTCAGGACCATTAGATTCTTGAAATCAGGTGTTTACCTAGTTTTGAAGAAGCTGGAGCTCCAAGTTTACCCAAGATTTGCCAGAACGATGTGAGTTTTATAGACGTACCAAATAACCAAGTCTTCTACCAGCTTTGTTCGAATCCTACTTTGTGATTTCTCTTGGCCATTTTTATCATTCAAAAACAAAAGGACCCTAGCAAAGCACATCAGGTGAAACTGGAAATGATGGTTGTTGCTCCTAGATTGATTTTGATGATTACAAAGCAGATTGAAGGGATACAAACAATTGAAAAAGTCCTTATGCTCTTCAAGGGCAAAATCGTAATTTTGCTAAAATCCTGATTTGATAGTATCATTTGGTAGAACAAAAGATTTGTGATCCAATGGTGAAAATTTCATTGATTTTGGACTTGTATTTTGAAAGTTATGCATGTTTGAAAATCATGAGTCAACCCGTGAGTCAACTCATGGCAATGAGCTGATTGGCACACCCTGTGAGTCGACCCTCATGAGTCGACCCCCAGGCATGAGTCGACCCCCATGAGTCGACCCCTGCAGTTTTAGGCCAAAAGTTGCAGAAACTCATTTTCTGGCTGTTGCAACAGAAGTCGACTCATGAGTCGACTCCTGAAGCATGAGTCGACTCATGAGTCGACCCCTGCGACGGGAAATGTCAGCAACGGCTATTTTTTTGCCCGTTTTAATTGCCATTTATGCTTCCTAAAAATCCTCTAACGGCTCTTTATCTGCCTAAATTGTTTTCTCTTGCTTCTAATGCTACAAAATGCTTTAAATGATGAAAGAAATTGCAGATTAAATAGCGGATCAAACGTGAAATCAAATGAGAAGAGAAAAAAGAGAGGAAAAAGAGAAGAACAGAAGAGAGGATCCGAAATTTGCAAGAAAAAGCCTGAGATCAACGAAATATCCATAGAGAAAAAGAGAGAGGATCCACAATATACCAGAGAGATTGTGAAAGAGAAAAGAAAGATCTTTCAAGGAGAGAATTCTTCACGCCTATCGTTTCAACCTTGATCTAGAGATCGTTCAAAGCTTTCAAGAGATCTTCAATCAACAATCAACCTCTTCTCAAGCGTTCAACCGTTCATTCATCTTGAGAAAATCTGAAAAAGGGGTTCTTCATTTGAGTAAAGCTTTTATTGTTATATTTGCTCATTTAAGGAGCTGTTTTTGTATTCATCTGTGCTCTAAATATTCTTACTCTTTGTGAGTTTTTGCTCTTGTTTTTGGAGGATTTTCAAAACAAGGAAAGGTTGATCCGAACCTGAAATCGGAGTGTTTTGGGTTTGCTTGTACCCGGGAAACAAGTGTTCTAGCTTGGGATAGCTAGGGTCGGAGTTTCCGACGTCTTGTATTCTAGCTTGGGATAGCTAGTGTCGGAGTTTCCGACGTTTTGTATTCGGGTTGAATACAAAGGATAGTGGATTGAAATTCCCAAGTGGGATCTTGGGGAGTGGATGTAGGTGCAAGGTTAGCACCGAACCACTATAAATCCTTGTGTTTGTGGTGTGCTTTATCGCTTTATCTTATTTCTTTATTATATCCTTGCAATACTACTTTAGATAATTAATATTGATTTAAAGCCATTGTTTTGTTCTTCATAAGTTGTTTGTTGGGCTTAAAATTTTTAGAAACCCAATTCACCCCCCCTCTTGGGTTGCATAGCTGGGCAACAAGTGGTATCAGAGCCAGTGCTCTAGCCCTTCTTTGATCTAACAATCAAAGAGCCAAAGATCTATGGCAACCCATGTTGGAACTTCTCTAGCTGAGGGGCAATCAACAAACCGACCTCCACTTTTCAATGGGTCTAATTACACCTATTGGAAAGCTCGGATGAAGATTTTCATACAAGCACTCGACTATGATATGTGGAGTATCATAGTGAATGGTCCTCACACACCCACCAAGATTATAGATGGTGAGGAGTCAACCAAACCCGAGAAAGAATGGGATGAGGTTGACAAGAAATTGGCACAATTAAATGCCAAAGCTATGAATGTTCTTTATTGTGCACTAGATGCTAGTGAATTTAATCGCATTTCTACTTGTGCATCTGCTAAAGAAATATGGAATAGGTTAGAAGTCACCCATGAGGGAACAAATCAAGTAAAAGAGTCTAAAATAAACATGCTTGTACATAAATATGAATTGTTCAAAATAGAGCATGATGAGTCCATAACTGCTATGTTTACTCGTTTTACTGATATAATCAATGGTTTAAAGAGTCTTGGCAAATCTTATACTAACAGTGAACTTGTAAGGAAGATTCTCAGGTCACTGCCAAGAACTTGGGAAGCCAAGGTGACTGCCATCCAAGAAGCAAAGGACTTGAACACTCTACCTCTAGAAGAGCTTCTTGGATCCTTGATGACTCATGAACTTAGCATGATGCAACATCAAGAGGATGAAATCAAAAAGAAAAGAACCATTGCCCTCAAATCCACAACTTCACCTGATTATGAAACAGATGACTCTGAAGATGAAGATCAGGATGAGGAGATGGCTCTCATCACCCGGAAATTCAAGAAGTTTCTAAGAAAAAGGAAACAGGGGATGAGAAAGAAATTTACAAAAGGGGATCAAAGCATAGAAAAGGAGAAAGATCAAACCCCTATATGCTACGAGTGCAAGAAGCCAGGACATTTCAGATCCGAATGTCCTCAATTGAAGAAAGGTCCAAAGAAATTCAAAAAGAAGGCAATGATGGCGACCTGGAGTGCGAGTGATGACTCAAGCTCCGACGAGGAAACCTCAACCGAACAAGCCAATCTGTGCCTGATGGCACATGAAAATGAGGTAACTTCTGAATCCACTAGTGAATTTACTTTTGAAGAATTGCATGAAGCTTTCTATGATTCAATTGATGAATTAAAGAAACTAGGGAAGAAAAACAAAGAGCTGAAATTGAAAAATCAGTCCTTAGTGAAACAAGCTGAAATTCTTTCAATTGAAAAATTCACATTGATTCAAGAAAATCAAAACTTTAAGGATGAAATTAACAGACTGAAATCTATAGTAGATAAGTTCACCTTAAGTTCAAACAAGCTAAATATGATCCTTGATAATCAGAAAGCTATATATGATAAGGCTGGACTTGGTTATAAACCCCTGAAGAAACAAAAATTTTTGAAGGATATTTATGCAAATTATTCAAGCAAAAAGCCTACAAATATTACTTGTTTTAAATGTGGAAGAATAGGACATAAATCATACACATGTCTTATTAACAAATATGCAAACACAAAGAAAATATGGGTTCCAAAAGGAACCATTCTGACTAACCTGAAAGGACCCAAGAAAGCTTGGGTACCTAAGACAGAAACTTGATCTGTGCTTGCAGGTGTGTCTAGCATCCCAAGAAGGAAACAGGAAATGGTATCTTGACAGCGGATGCTCGAGACACATGACTGGTGATGAATCACAATTCATCACGTTTGATGCTAAGGATGGAGGGATGGTCACCTTTGGAGATAATGGCAAAGGAAAGATCATCGGGATAGGTAACATTGGTATCACTCCCTCCAAATACATTGAGAATGTTTTACTTGTTAAAGGTTTAAAGCATAACTTACTTAGCATTAGTCAATTCTGTGATAAAGGGTATAAAGTAAGTTTTGAATCATCTGTATGCATTGTGACGAGTCCTATTAACGATGGCATTAAATTTATAGGACATAGGCATGGCAATGTTTATATGGTAGACTTGAATGATTTAACTAAATTAGACATGCAATGCCTAGTTTCCTTAAATGCTAAAATAAATGAGACTAGTTGGCTGTGGCATCGTAGACTTGCACATATTAGCATGCATTCTCTTTCAAAATTAATCAAAAAGGATTTAGTTCTCGGTTTGCCAAAATTAAATTTTGAAAAGGATAGAATTTGTGATGCATGCCAATTAGGTAAACAAACTAGAATATCATTTAAATCCAAAAACACTATTTCAACTTCTAGACCTTTAGAGCTCTTACATATGGATTTATTTGGACCAACTAAAACCACTAGTCTAGGAGGAAAACGATATGGATTTGTAATAATTGATGATTACTCTCGTTTTACTTGGGTTTTCTTTTTAGCTCACAAAAATGAAACTTTTCAAATTTTCACGAAATTTCATCGAAAAGTCACTAATGAAAAAGGGTTTTCAATTCAAAATATTAGAAGTGATCATGGAACAGAATTTGAAAATCATGACTTTGAAAATTTTTGTGATGAAAATGGAATTGGCCACAACTTCTTTGCTCCTAGGACACCCCAACAAAATGGGGTAGTTGAAAGGAAAAATAGAACCTTAGAAGAAATGGCCCGTACCATGCTCTGTGAAAGCAACCTTCCAAAATATTTTTGGGCAGAAGCTATTAACACAGCATGTTACATTTTAAATCGTGCTTTAATAAGACAATTTTTAAAGAAAACCCCCTATGAACTTTGGAAAGGAAGAAAACCAAATATTGCCTATTTTCATGTTTTTGGTTGCCGATGTTTTGTATTAAATAATGGCAAAGAAAAACTTAGTAAATTTGATGCAAAATCAGATGAAGCAATCCTTCTAGGTTACTCCTCCACTAGTAAAGCATTTAGAGTGTTCAACAAAAGAACCTTAGTAGTTGAGGAGTCCATACATGTTGTCTTTGATGAATCTAACGATCTTCCTTCAAGGAAGAATGAGGGTATTGATGATGCAGATCCACTAATAGAAGGTATGAAGGAGATCACTCTGAAAGATTCAGCAACTCCAGAAGACAAGGATCAAGAAGATGAACAAAATGAGAAAGGTGAAGAAATTCAAAAACAACCTCAAGGTACAAATGACTTACCCAAGGAATGGAGGTATGTTCACAACCACCCTAAGGAATTAATTATCGGTGATCCTATGCATGGGGTAAAAACACGTTCTTCACTTAGAGATGTACTTAATCATTGTGCTTTTGTATCTCAACTTGAACCTAAAACTTTTGAAGAAGCTGAAAATGATCATAACTGGATTAATGCTATGCAAGAAGAACTCAGTCAATTTGAAAGAAATAATGTTTGGACCTTAGTGAAAAGACCTAAAGATTATTCAATAATTGGCACAAAATGGGTCTTTAGAAACAAATTAGATGAGCATGGAAATGTAATTAGAAATAAAGCAAGACTGGTTGCTAAGGGATATAATCAAGAAGAAGGAATTGATTTTGATGAAACCTTTGCACCTGTTGCTAGATTAGAAGCCATTAGACTTCTACTTGCTTATGCTTGCTTTATGAAATTCAAACTATTTCAAATGGATGTTAAAAGTGCATTTTTAAATGGATATATTTCTGAAGAAGTATATGTAGAACAACCCCCTGGATTTGAAAATCATGCTTTTCCCAATCATGTCTTTAGATTAAATAAAGCTTTATATGGTCTAAAACAAGCACCTAGAGCATGGTATGAAAGGCTAAGCAAATTTCTACTAAATAATGGTTTCTCAAGAGGCAATGTGGATACAACTCTATTTATTAAAAGAAACCAAAATGATATGCTAATTATACAAATTTATGTTGATGACATAATTTTTGGGTCTACTAATGAATCCCTTTGTCAAGACTTTGCTAAGCTTATGCAGGGAGAGTTCGAGATGAGCATGATGGGAGAACTCACCTTCTTCCTCGGACTCCAAATCAAACAATCAAAAGAGGGAATCTCCATCACCCAAAGCAAGTACACCAAGGAACTACTCAAAAGATTTGGAATGGAGAACTGCAAACCAATTGGCACACCAATGAGTCCCTCATGTAAGCTTGACAAGGATGATGAAGGTAAAAGCGTAGACTTAAAATACTATAGAGGTATGATTGGCTCATTATTATATTTAACTGCAAGTAGGCCTGATATCATGTTTAGTGTTTGCTTATGTGCAAGATATCAATCTAATCCTAAGGAATCTCATTTGAATGCTGTTAAAAGAATCCTTAGATACTTAAATGGTACACAAACTATAGGGTTATGGTACTCTAAGGACTCACAAATTAATTTGTTAGGATATTCTGATGCTGATTTTGCTGGATGTAAATTAGATAGAAAAAGCACAAGTGGAACTTGCCAATTTCTTGGAGTTAACCTAATCTCATGGTTTAGCAAGAAACAAAATTCGGTGGCACTGTCTACGGCTGAGGCCGAATACATTGCAGCCGGAAGTTGTTGTGCTCAAATCTTGTGGATTAAGCAACAACTCGAAGATTTTGGAATCAAACTTAATGAAACACCAATAAAATGTGATAATATAAGTGCTATAAATCTATCTAAAAATCCAATACAACACTCAAGATCTAAACATATTGAGATAAGACATCATTTTATAAGAGAACATGTTCAAAACAAAAATATAATTCTTGAATATGTTTGCACTGAAAATCAATTAGCTGATATCTTTACAAAGGCCCTTAGTGAGGAAAGATTCTGTGAAATTAGGAGAAATCTAGGAATTCTAGATCCATTTGTCTGAAATTTCTCAATTTCCAAAGAATAGATGTCAAAAACTCTTAGAGCTCAATTTTCAACATCTATCCTGGTCCCAAAAGCTCAGGTTTATCACTCTAAAAACTTATCATTGAGCAAAATTCTTTCTCCCAAAATTTTGAATTTTTCTGGAATTTATTTGCATTTTTCCTGATTTTCTGAACTTCATGAGTCGACCCCCATGAGTCGACTCAATGGCAAACTTGTAAATCCCACCAACTTCCATCGGGTTCATTGTTTTTAAAACGGGAAACCTTGTTTATGAGACGACTCATCTTCTCGTCGTCTTCCTTCCGAAAGCCGTCCTCTCCAACTCTTTTTGCTCCAAATCCAAGGATCAATTCTGAGGCAATTCTTCCTCCTCCTCTCCACCAAAAATCGCCTCCTTGAAAAGGATTTTTCTGTGCTTTCTCGCAGTATTAGGCGCGGGTAGAACGTGCCCTAGAACTTCACTGTTCATTCAAAATCCACTTCTTTTCTCCACCAAAATTCTTCTTTACTCTTTTGTGATCCCTCCTCCACTGAATTCAAGTCTTCTTGTCTGCTACCTTATTGGATATGGCTCCAAAGATGAAACTTCCCCAAAGAAGGAAATCAATCCGAGAGCCTGAGGAAATTGTCCGAAAGAAAAGGCATGCTCAGTCTTCCACTGTTCCCAATCCAGTTTCAGTACCTGCTCAAGGTCCCTCTCAACCCTCCATAAGCCCCAGTGTAAATCTTCTTTCTGATAGAAAAGTAGAAACCGAAAAAATATAGATTTTCGGTTCTTTGAGAAAGAAGGCTTTACTTTTGCTACCAAGATCAAAAATCAAGGATGGGAACTTTATTGCTCTCTTAAGGAAGTCACCTATGTTGATCTAGTCAGAGAGTTCTACCAGAACCTAAATTATGGAAACGGGTCTGTGACATCAACTGTAAAGGAGATTGACATCTGTTTGGATTCTAGGATATTGGGAGAGATACTTCAGTTGCCTAGTGAAGGATACTCATATATGGAACTCCCAATTAAAGAAGAAGGGATCAGAATTATCTTAGGAGAAGATTTTTCAGGAAGTTTAAACAAATTGGAAGCAAAGCTACTGTCCATTGAGATGAGGGTCCTGCATCAGATTGTGACAAAACTATTCTTTCCTAGGAGTGGTAGACATGACTTACTATCTGGCAGAGATGTATGTGTCATGTTTCATATTATCACTCAGACCCCCCTAAACCTCCCTACACTTATGATAGAGGCCATGAGAGAAACTTTGAACAGATCCAAGGCACACTTGCCTTATGGTATGGCCCTTACTAGAGTTTTTAGGAGGTTTGGAGTTAGCTGTGAGGGGGAGACACCTACCAAGCTCTCACATGTGGACACTTTCAACCAACACAGCCTACACCGAATGGGAATTACAAAGACTGTTGGTGGTTGGATCAAGGGCTCTGAAGAAAGAGCTGAGGAGAGAGCTGAGGAAAGAGCTGAAGACAGAACTGAAGGCAGAGTAGAAGAAGAAGGTCCATCTTCTCCTGTACATGATTTCAGGGCAGCTTCACCAGATACCCAGTTCATTCATGATACTGAGGCTGGCCCTTCTGAGTTTACTAGGATGCCCACACCAGTGTATCAGCCAGAGAGCAGAGCACCTCATTCAGAGTTCAGACTGGCTGACGATCAGATCGAGCATATATCTCAGCGTGTGGCTTCTTTGTTGTCTAGCCAGTGGAGTAGTACTTCTTTTGCACCTGGAGCTACTTCTTCTGATCAGACCATTACTCCCCACATCTCCACTATATTTCAGATGATTTCAGATCAGTCCGTCAGGATACAGCAGCTTGAGGATACAGTCTGGAGACTTACTGGCAGAGTTCTTGACTTGCAGGGGCAAGTCCTTGCTTGGCCCATCCCCAGCCACAGGAGTCTACCATTGAGGTCACAGACCTCACTGCAGAGGCTGGCAGGCTCAGAGGAGCACTAGAAGGTGGATATGAGCTACTGAGGAAAGAGATCAGAGGATAGAGTGAGCATGCTACCACCCAGTTCACTGCTCTACTTCAATCTGTTTCCAGAGCACTGAACGTACTTGATTCTATCAGACTCATGATATCAGCCCTAGTATCTCAGCGTTCTCAGCCTCCCAGTTCATCTCGTTCTCCTACTCGTGGCAGAGGCAGACGGGGTAGAGGACGCACTTCTGATCCATCATCTTCTCATACTATATCTGATGACTCTGATCATTGACTTATCTAGATCTTAGGAGTTAGTATCTTGTTCTAAGATCTATACCTTGGGGCCATTTAGCTGGTTGAATTTTTTGAAACAATTATGATATTAATGGAATCATCTTTTACCTATATTTCTACCTCTTTGTAATGATTATATTTTGGTTATATTTCAATCTCCGATACATCTGTTGAAATATTATCTTCTCCTTGTTGTTGTTTGCTATTGATAATTGCTATATTAAGGGGGAGCAAACATCTGTGAAAAACTCTAAAGAGGAAGAAATTAAAGAATATTTTCAGAAAAGGAAAAGAAAGAGTTAACTATGTTTGATGATGTCAAAAAGGGGGAGAAATTAAAATTAAACAAAAATTGAAATTAGACAAAAAGCAAAACCCTAAATTATGAGAAAAAGGGGGAGAAATTAAATTAAAACAAATATTGAAGAAATTAAACAAATATTGGAGAAATTAGACAAAAACAAGGATTGAAAGATTAAACAAAACTTTGAGAAATTTTGGTATCGAAATTTGGTATCAGACAGAGAAATTTGGTATCAGACAGAACTTTAATCCATCAAAAGCAAAATCATGAGTACAATGCAAATAAGTATTTTTTATATATATGCTCTGATATTTAAACTTGCTTTTGAAATTTTACTCATCTTGAGACATCAATAAGAAATTTGTTTTACTCTGATTCATCCTACAATTTCTTTCAACTTGATCTGATACATGATAACATTTGATCCGATACAGTGTGAAGGTTTCTCTAAAATATATAACATTTGCTCGGATACTGTATGAAATTTTCTCTGATACATTAAAAATTTTCTTGCTCTGATACATTATAAAATCTTTTCTGATATCATTGTAAAAATATTTTTGCTCTGATACATAGAAAAAGTTATTTATCTTCTCTTGCTCTGAAATATCTTGAACTCAAAATGATCTAATACCCTTTTCAAATCTTTAAGAAAATGGACAAACTATTTTTGCATTTATATTACATGCCAAAAGAATCATACTCTTTTCAAGCATATACACCCATAATGGATTCTTTTGAAATTAATGCATTAACATAAATATTTTTGTTCATATGTTTTGTCATCATCAAAAAGGGGGAGATTGTTGCTCCTAGATTGATTTTGATGATTACAAAGCAGATTGAAGGGATACAAACAATTGAAAAAGTCCTTATGCTCTTCAAGGGCAAAATCATAATTTTGCTAAAATCCTGATTTGATAGTATCATTTGGTAGAACAAAAGATTTGTGATCCAATGGTGAAAATTTCATTGATTTTGGACTTGTATTTTGAAAGTTATGCATGTTTGAAAATCATGAGTCAACCCGTGAGTCAACTCATGGCAATGAGCTGATTGGCACACCCTGTGAGTCGACCCTCATGAGTCGACCCCCAGGCATGAGTCGACCCCCATGAGTCGACCCCTGCAGTTTTAGGCCAAAAGTTGCAGAAACTCATTTTCTGGCTGTTGCAACAGAAGTCGACTCATGAGTCGACTCCTGAAGCATGAGTCGACTCATGAGTCGACCCCTGCGACGGGAAATGTCAGCAACGGCTATTTTTTTGCCCGTTTTAATTGCCATTTATGCTTCCTAAAAATCCTCTAACGGCTCTTTATCTGCCTAAATTGTTTTCTCTTGCTTCTAATGCTACAAAATGCTTTAAATGATGAAAGAAATTGCAGATTAAATAGCGGATCAAACGTGAAATCAAATGAGAAGAGAAAAAGAGAGGAAAAAGAGAAGAACAGAAGAGAGGATCCAAAATTTGCAAGAAAAAGCCTGAGATCAACGAAATATCCATAGAGAAAAAGAGAGAGGATCCACAATATACCAGAGAGATTGTGAAAGAGAAAAGAAAGATCTTTCAAGGAGAGAATTCTTCACGCCTATCGTTTCAACCTTGATCTAGAGATCGTTCAAAGCTTTCAAGAGATCTTCAATCAACAATCAACCTCTTCTCAAGCGTTCAACCGTTCATTCATCTTGAGAAAATCTGAAAAAGGGGTTCTTCATTTGAGTAAAGCTTTTATTGTTATATTTGCTCATTTAAGGAGCTGTTTTTGTATTCATCTGTGCTCTAAATATTCTTACTCTTTGTGAGTTTTTGCTCTTGTTTTTGGAGGATTTCCAAAACAAGGAAAGGTTGATCCGAACCTGAAATCGGAGTGTTTTGGGTTTGCTTGTATCCGGGAAACAAGTGTTCTAGCTTGGGATAGCTAGGGTCGGAGTTTCCGACGTCTTGTATTCTAGCTTGGGATAGCTAGTGTCGGAGTTTCCGACGTTTTGTATTCGGGTTGAATACAAAGGATAGTGGATTGAAATTCCCAAGTGGGATCTTGGGGAGTGGATGTAGGTGCAAGGTTAGCACCGAACCACTATAAATCCTTGTGTTTGTGGTGTGCTTTATCGCTTTATCTTATTTCTTTATTATATCCTTGCAATACTACTTTAGATAATTAATATTGATTTAAAGCCATTGTTTGTTCTTCATAAGTTGTTTGTTGGGCTTAAAATTTTTAGAAACCCAATTCACCCCCCCCTCTTGGGTTGCATAGCTGGGCAACAATGGTAAAAGCATTGAAATGGCTAGAAATGGACATGGATGTCGATGATGTAATTTTGTTGATGGCAATGTCCACCTTAATCCTTCTGTTCTAATCTTCAGTTTCAGCACTTCTTTTTATGTGAAGAAAATCTGTTTGTTTCTTCCTCTTTCAGGTGGAGTGTATCATGGCCATTCTCATATACAGGAACCTAATTAAAGGTTACTTTGCTCACTAAAGCAAAGTTGTTGTCCTCAGCAAACAAGATCCCTTTCACAGGTTGAATGACAAACCTGTAAACTCATAGGTGATTATTCAGTTCAAATTTCTATTTCTTGGATTAAAAGACTTGTAGTTGATTGGAAACTTAACAAAATTTCATCCCTTTCCCGTAACTTCTAAAATTTTCATGTAAATAATTTGTACGAGGTACATTATAGGTTCAGTTATTCAGCATCTGGTGTGCTATAGTGTACAACTCATGCGAGGAGGAAATGGAGATGGGTCAAACGTTTTTTTCCTCATATTCTCCCGTATTGTTAGTTGACATGGTGTTATTGGGCGAGGAAGTGCTCCGTACTGCTGCTCCTACATATCAGCTGAGAATTATCCATATGATTTACAGTAATGCCGTACTCTTGGTTTATTGCATATTTTTGTAGATTTTTATACAATTAATTTCTAGGAAAATTGTTTGGCAGTTCTAAGAGGAGAGACGGTAGAATTCTGTATCAATGTTCGCGAAATGATGGCTTATGCGAATCTACCTACAGCACCTGCTCGACTTGTCAGGCCAAGAGACTGGTGGATTCGGGTCTTCCTCGTATGTAGGGTTTACAGTTCACACCAAGAGTCCACTTTGACCAAAGAAGCGACAAAAGGCACCAATCTACATTACTTCGGGAGCATGTCAGGCCAAGGCGCGACTGCAGTCATATAAGCCTGGTGAGTGAATCAATTGCCTTGCATATAATAGTGCTTGAAAAAAAAATTTGGTACCCGTAGACCAGCTGCTGCTTATGTTATGATCCAATCTTGGACTAATGTGGTGGAACAGAGAAACAGAGATTCTTCTCCATAATTAACAAAGCAAATGCAATACATTATGTTTCCAAAATTCCCCCCCTCTTTTTTTTGGTTTGGATGGAAGGGGCACATAGATTATTGCGTATAAATAAGGGTGGCTTTCCAAATTTTACCAAGCTCCTAAATCCTAGTGAAAATGGTAATTGAACACGTTTTACAACCACCAACGGCCTACACCATCTTGATAAACTGACACATTCAGCAATTTTTCACTTGGTTGCTAATGGTTTTTTTGCATTATATATATATATATATATATATATATATATATATATATATGTTTTCATAGTAATTATCTTTCATTAGATATATAACACATCTTCTACTCAACCGAAAATAAGATAAAACATATGTTACAAAGCAGTTGCCTTGGCATCCGTCATTTTCTGAATATGTGGACATGCATGATGTCATTTGGTCTTCTGGTATAATCTCAAAGATGCAGGTGTCGCCTTCTTTCAGATTGTTGTACATGTGAAACTCCCGCCAACCAGAACCAAAATGAGTCTGGACCATGGTGTTCCGCCTTCTGTGATAAAGTCTCACTGGCCACAGCTGCCATTGTGGATCTCTCAGGATCACCTGACGCTTGCTTGAGAGGCTATAGGATGCTTGAAATATAGTCGGAACATTCTGTTCCCATTCAAAAATTAGTCAAGTTGACATAGCGGAAAAAATAAAAAATAAAAAGCCCATACGCATGGCAGAATTGTGATGCTCATGAAGCCAATACGGTTGCTATGCCACTGGCTGACATTAATTCTGATACAATTGTACCAGATTAGATTTAAAAAATTATAGAAACGTAGCCGATGAGTTCCACCACTCATCGGTAGAACTCAACTTCTGGCTCATCCATGATAAGACAATACTTCCAGTAACCTAACACTGTTGCAGAGCCAGGTTCCAGAAATTATTATAAAAATGAGGAAATGATACCACTTACCATGTAGGTTTTAACTTAAGATTATAATGCTTTATGATGGCTTGAAATGTGGTCCAAGTGAGCAACAGCTTCTAGTTTCGTACACTTTCTTCACAGGTTTGAAATCTCTGATCGCCACTTGTCTGTTCAAGTACGCTATAAACTTCTTGTGCTCAGCAACCAACTGCTCGGAAGAACCGGATTGGTCTCCTATCAATATCCGAACTACAGCTGCGAATATGTACTCCAACCACATTCATACATGCCAATGAGCAAAGAAAAGAAAAAATGTTACGAGTTATGAACTGGAAATATAAAATTAATAATTAACTTGCTGATAAACCATACTTTGCGTGAAGGGATTGTACTCTTTCTCGCAGGCATCAGATCAAATATGGTGACTTTAAATTCCATGTTGCCTTTATACTTGAATACCAAGAGGAATCCCACACTTAAATCATGTCTACAGCAAAATCTGCCAGCCCTCTCCAAAGTACATGTCCTTAAAATTTCCATGAACTTTACATGCCATGATTTGCCCAGAGGGCTCCTCAAGACTGCAGTATCGGCCTTCTCGACCTTCTTCCTGATGAATATCTGATAAAATCGTGAGGTATATGCTGCAGAAGAGACAAATTGTTTCATCGTCAAGTATCTCGAAAATACTTTTTGAAGGAAGTCTCTCGAAAATACTGTTCAGCCAAGAAAATGGAGCTTATTTCTATAGTGTTTTACGTTTACCATGAGGTATGTCTCAAATTTTATTAGGGATTTAAATGTATAAAAATAACGTGCAATGAAGAGCATGCCTCTTTGATGTATAGAGTCATTAGCAAAAGCTAATGGACCTGTGATACATCAAAATGCTTACATATAATGTTAAGGTGCCCCTAAACCAAGGCACTAAAATGCAACCCTTGTACCAAGACAGAAATTTTAATCTACCAAGGCTAGAGCAGCAGTATGAGAAGGAAAGACTCGGAAATCGTCAAGTAGGTGCATATAAAACTTATCATTTCGGCCATCTCGCTTTTCTCAGAACAAGCCAAGAAAAGCATCAAGGAGTACAGGTGTGGGGAACCAACAGAAACAACCCGTAGCATCGGACCATCAGTGCGTGGAGAATAGTGGATTAAGCTTTTCATTCGAGCAGTTTAGGTTCCCATGAACAACCTAAAGCAAGCTTCCTTCCTCTCGTTACCAAATCACGAAAGGAGAGAGTTGAATAGAAAATGGTAAGTGAGGTGGGAAGAGAAGACATACAAGTCTGTCAAGGAAACCGGGAGCAGGATCTTAAAGAACTGCGTTCCATTCTGACCCTCTTGCTTCGGCTTCTTATTGGCATCTGCGTAGTAGTAGTAGGTAGATGGGTGGAGAATGGGAGAGAGCAAGGAATGGTGAACTGAGAGAATGGAGGTTACTGAAAGCATATCCGGGAAAAAGAGAGAATATTTTACACTACCCATCTAGAATTAGATCCGTTGATTTTTTTTTGGCCCCCGACAAATTCATTTCTTCGAGGGATGGGCTCGCCACGTCACATCGTGAATAGGACAAAGTTTTTACTCGTGCGAACAGTAATTAGTCACATCTTCAAGCAGAGTAAGATCATCATCACGGATCTCGAAACCAGCTGGCCACCACTTGTGGTTTTCGTAGTTCATCACCACGCAGTGAGAAATTATTATTATTATTATTATTTGTACAACACACGGCGAGAAATTATTGGTCACGAGTTCCATCCGGAAAAAATTTCACTGTCAAGTGTTTTATATTTACTAGATGATAATTTTTTTATTTAAATAAAAAATATTTGCTTTGGGATGATATACTGATTTCTTATGGATAGTAACGGTATACATGATAGAATAATTTTATCAATAATTTTTTGATAATATACTATAGACTCTATATGATAAATGAGATTAGAAATAATCAAAGCTGATGAAAAAAAAATACAATCTCAATTGTGCATTTAGATGGAATATAATTTTATAATGTATTTAATTTGCAATCAAAATCAAAAATTAAAATAGATGGATATATAATCAAAATGATTATATTTTTAATATATTTAATTCATGATTAAAATCAGAATAAATTTTAAATATTGAAAAATAATAGAGGAGATTTTGAAAGATTAGAATATTTCTATTTTTCTCTGTAATTTGAACGAAGATAGATTTCCATAATGGCTCCATTCCTATTTCAAAGTCCGGCTCCCTCTTAAATTTTATGATGAGGCTATTGAAATCATTTTAGAAATTTTCTGACATTGATCTTTTAATACAGATCGCGGTGCCATTGTGTTAGAGACTTACTAAACTCCAGCATGTTCCCTTTAAGCTTTGCTTATAGCCTTTTGTTCTGAAAAATGAATTGGAGCTTGAAGGAACATCCAGGCATCCAATTGAGCGGGCCATTCAATACCTTATGGGCTCAGCTTTCAGGCTGACTTGATTTATAAACAGGTCCACCTTGACAATTACCTGCTCACACTTGTTTGATTTTATCAAGCTTAAACACCAGTTGATGAATAATATGCCACTCATTACCCTTGTTGTCTGATACCTATACAATCAAGTTCAAGTATCTAGGTTAGGTGCTCTTAACTTGTTTGCTGTCCTTTGGGCCGCCAATGGGCCAAATACCTTCTTTTGGATCGTGACTTGTAAGCATTGGGCCATGGTGGTGCCGCCAAGGAATGTACCCAGGACTCGCGCTGATCATGAGTTAGACCTTGGACATAAACCATATTCATTTTTACACACGGGCTTCTGGCCGAGCCTATTTAATATTTAAATTTATCATGTCTAAATCCGGCCCATGATCCACTCTACCTTCGATGCTCCTCCTCTTTGTTACTCTTAACATGTATCTTTTTAATGAAGATGATGGTGACATTGTCACCACATGTTCAAGAAAACAGATTATCAACTCAAAAACATCTCCTTAAAACCTGATGGAGACTTGCACTACGGTGGTTTTTTTTGACACACCAAGCCATTATTGTATAGCTCTTGTTTGGCAGAAACTTAGTCCTTGGTTCAAAATAAACTAAACTGAACTTGAGCTGAGCTAGATTATCACTCAAGCTAAAAGCTTAAATAATGCTCGGCTCACTTTATCTTAATTAGCTCAATTACACCCATTTTGGCTGGTTTAGTGACCGATCCAATAAAAACCATGATCAGCTAGATTCTAACATGGTCCATGTTTTCTCAGACTAGTCAGTCATGGCAGCAAAGAATCACCTGCTTAAATTGGTGATAAGGCAAGGTACCACTTGATTCGGTCATTAACATGGGAAAAATGATATAACCGATTCATTTGAAATTTATGTTCAAGGGATCCTTAGCTAATTGGTTGGCAGGTATAATATGTTTATTGAAACATTGTTTTCATTTAAGGATCCCTGAATATTTTATTAAAAACTAAAGGTGTTATAGGTTTCTGACCATTTTCTCTTTTACAATATCAATCTTGCATGGATGTATGTATGTATGTATGTATGTACATGCATACACATACATAGTTTTCATTGAAACATGGTTTTCATTTAAGGATCCCTGAATATTCCTTAAAAACTAGAAATGTTATAGGTTTGTGACCATTTTCCCTTATAATATCAATCTTTTGCAGGGATGGATGTAGGTATGTATATACATGCATACACATACAAATATAGATACTACTGTTACTTACTTCCACAAGAAAATAATGTGGGCTTTAGTTGGACATTTAAAAAAAAAAAAAAACTCTTAAGCAAGCCTAAGTGTTGATAATTGAGTAGATCACAAAAAGATGAATATTTTAGGAATAATTTAGTCAGAAATATGAGCAACCATTTCACACTTTCAATAATCCATGCAAACACATAAGCAATTGGCCTCCCACCCCACCCCTATTGAAGTTGGATGCCCTCCCTAATTAAATCAGGATCAAAACCCATGTTCCCTCCTTGAGGCCACCATGCTCTTTCGATCCACAAGCACCTGGAGAGAGAGAGAGAGAGAGAGAGAGAGAGAGAGAGAGAGAGAGAGAATCCTAGTCATGTTATTTAAACGAGAATATAGCTTAATCTAGAATAACCTAGTAGGAGTCCTTAGCTACCATTAGATATGAGAGAGAGAGAGAGAAGAGAGAGAGAGAGAATCCTAGTCATGTTATTTAAACGAGAATATAGCTTAATCTAGAATAAACCTAGTAGGAGTCCTTAGCTACCATTAGATATGCGTTCCTCATTGTAAACCTAATACAACACATTATATTCTCTCAAAGTTTAAAACTCAGTGGTTCAAGTTAGTCTTAACTTCAGATTCGACATAGACAACTAGCATATCATCTGTTGGGGAATACCCATCGACCGACTGACGGCCCGACCGACCGACCGACGACCGGACCGACGACCGACCGACTGTCGGAAGGACCGACCGACTGACGGCCCGACCGACCACCGACGGCCGGACCGACCGACGGTCGAGCGACCGACTGACGGATGCCATCACCGGCTAATTATCGGCTCACGACCGACTGAGCCCAGAGGTCTGATGGCCGACTCGCGTAAGACTCTCCGACCATCGGAGGGGCCCGATGCCACTCAGCTGGCCACCGACTTAGAGTCGGACGACTCCTCCAATCGCCGTACAGCCGCCAGACTTGTCAGCTCTGACAGCGACATGCGGCATGGCTATCTAGGGCATTGTCCCGCCGAGGGTATTGTCAACCCTGGTGATTGGACGGCCACACGGCGACATGACACTTCACGGTGGCTCTGACAGTCTACAGTGAGTTGACAGTTCCTCACTTGTCTGCGCCATTAATGACGGCGCCATACCGTGCTCCACTATATAAATCGAGGAAGGCAACAGTGCAAGGGATCCGCTCCATCGCTCCCATTTCTCGACTTGGAACCACAGGCTCGCTCCTCTCTCCCTTCCTCTCTCTCGATCGAGCTCTCTGTCTTCATTTCACTGTTGCCCAGTCACCTCTCTGACTTGACCGTCGGAGGTCCCCGCCGGAGCCGCCTCCGGTCAGTGCGGACTTCTCGTTTTTGCAGGTGCGCGCCCCTCGGCGATCGGGCGACGAGATGATTGGCCGCAACAGATTGGCGCGCCAGGTAGGGGACAGCATGACAAAGACAAGAGCTCAACGATCGAGAATCCCGGATCGGCAAGGCGCTCTTCCCGTCGGAAGAGGCCTCCCCGCCACCGCCGGCGGCAGAGTCCAGCTCTCCACACCCCGTGGTGACCACGGAGGCACAGATTGTAGCCATCGTACGGCAGATGACCGTACTGACGGACGCAGTCAAGAGTCTCCAACAGCACCGGTGGCCCGCCCGATGCCCCCAGGAGCAGCCGCCGACGACCGCGCCGATCCCCGTCGCCTCCATGCGAGCGCCCCCAACAGCGCTCCCACGGAGAAGACGGGGGACGACCATGGCGCGACGACCGACGGTCCAGCGGCCCTCTCCTTCCCGTTGGAACGGGCAAGGAAGGAGAAACGACCGCACACGCCGTCGGCCTCTCTCTCAGAATCTTTCGGAGACTCCACTCCCGGGGTCTCCAGCACCGACGAGCGGACAACTACGAGCGCCGGTTCGAGGAGATCGACCGCCGACTCGCTCAGTTGCAGATGGACGGCCAGAATTTCGAACGACGTCGACTTCCAAACCGCCCAACCCCTCTCCCGACTGATCCTCGACGAGCCGATTCCCAGTCGGTTCAAAATGCCGCCGTGAGCCGTACGGCTCACCGACCCAGTCGACCACCTCGAGGGCTAATAAAGCTCTCATGACGATTCAAGGGGCAACCGACGCTCTTTTTTGCATCGGCTTCCCCGCTACGCTCCGCAAGGCTGCAGGGCCTGGTACTCCGGCCTCCGATCGGAAAGTATCCACTCCTTCGGGCAGCTCGAGCACTCGTTCGTAGCCCATTTCAGCACCAGCCAAAGCCGCCGCGAACGTCGGATAGCCTTTTCTCCCTCAAGCAAGGGAAAAATGAGACGCTCCGATACTTCATGGCACGATTCAACGCGGCCACGCTTGAGGTCCGGGACCTCAACGAAGACATGACTGTCTCAGCCATGAAGCGGGCCTGAGGGCGTCCCGATTCACCTATTCTCTGGACAAGACCCTCCCCGGACATACGCCGAGCTACTGGAGCGCGCGTACAAGTATATGCGCGCGGACAGGAGCGTCCGACCGACGCTTGGCCGAGCCCAGAGGCCCGAGAAGAGAAGCGGAGAAAAGGTCGGGAGCCCGCCGAAACCAAGTAGGCCCCCGACCGATAGTCGGGTCTCGCCACCCGACGAATCCAAAAGTCACCCCGGCAACAGACTCCGAGGCCGGTGCGCCCCAGGTATGACTCCTACACTCCTCTCTCCGCTCCTCGTGCGCAGATCCTAATGGAGATCGAGGGGAAGAATACCTACGACGGCCTCTGCCTCTGAAGGCAAAAGGCCTCGACGTCGGAAGTACTGCCGATTTCAACCGAAGTCACGGCCACGACATCGAGCGGTGCATCCAGCTGAAGGATGAGATCGAAGCTCTCATCCGCCGGGGGTATCTCGGCAAATTTCGGAAGGGTCCGCGACCCAACCAGTTGCCGATCGACGACCCCAGCCGACTGAAGAAGCGGCGAACAATCAGCCGACGGCCGGAGTCATCAACATG